>NW_012101754.1:1254393-1271313 GCF_000951045.1 Mandrillus leucophaeus | reverse complement strand
GCTGGGATTACAGGCACCAGCCACCATGCCCAGCTAATTTTTTTTGTAGTTTTAGGAGAGATGGGGGTTTCACCATGTTGGCCAAGCTGGTCTCAAACTTCTGACTTCAGGTGATCCGCCCACCTCGGCCTCCCAAAGTGCTGGGATCACAGGCATGAGCCACTGCACCTGGCCTGGAATTTATTTTTAAAAAGCAATGAAAAGAGCACCATACACATTTTCCCATGGGCTCAAAATAAAGGGCAGACTGTGTTCCACTAAAGAACTCTGTTTTCTACAAACTAAAAAGAAAATTGCAGAGCAAGGCTACAGGTCAGCATATGAAAGAAATACATTTCCACAAAATATATGAAAAGATATTGCCTTAATTTTAATGGAATGCCTGATCATTTATATAATATCTTAATATTTGTCGTTCATTTTGGAGAGCTTTTAGGGAAAGTTCTTATAACCAATGCATTATTGATTATAAGACCCACCCATCCCCAGAGAATCTTTTAAAAGTGTCCTATTTGATTCCAGTAGGCAGCTCTTTGGAGCTCTGCTGGACTCAAATAATAAACTAACTTCTAATAGGAAATGTGGTGAAGAAGACTTAGGAGTGACATGGAGCAAGTTTAAAATGGTTCAATAGCATCCTTCAGGTGCTTTGCGAGGTACAGATCCACTGAAATACTTATTCCATTTTCTCCATGGTGTGCATTTCTGATGTGAGGCTTTCACATGGGCATCAGTATCCTGTCCGGCTCACCCAGAGAAAACCAACCTTTCAAAGTTACTCAACAGCTGTTCATTGAATCGCTTCTGTGGGGCAAGCACAATGCTAGCCTCTGAGGGTAAACTGGATATGCAGTGAACAAAACAAAGTCCCTGACTCAGGGAAGCTGAAAATCTCTCATGCCTTTCAAACATAGTGGAGGAGGAAAGAGGGGAGCAGCCAGTCCTAAAGGTTTTCAGAGAATTGAGATAATTGCAGCTTCATTTTGAAGTCTCTTGGTGTTGTGACTAAAGAGAACATCAAAATGTATATTCTGAAGAAGTGCCAAAGAAAGCGAATGCAAACTACTAACTAAATTGCTGGTGAAAAACCAAGAGACAGAAAAACGAGTGAAGACGTGGAACTGAGACAGTGTGAGGGAGAATGGAAGGAGCTGGGAAGCCAGGACCAGGAAGAACGAAAAAGATGGGAAGGGCTCCTTTGCATTACAGAGACAAGCAGAAAAAATCTACAGGGTTTGTGTGATCTCAGCAATAGCTCTCCTGGGTGGGTCAATGTCAGTGAGGTCTCCTGAAACTAAAGGGACAGAAGTAAATAGGGTAGGTTTTGTAAGACCATCATATGGGCAATAAGAGAAAGATGACTGGACATTTAAGAAAACCAGGCTTTGGGGCCAGTTCTGAGAAGGGCATGCTAAAACTCAAGCCATCTGAAAAAAGGAGAGGGGTAAATTTGTTGGACTCTAAATCGTTGGACTGTTTCAGTGGAAAACAGACATCCTCTTCACAGGGTTGTTAGAACACTGTAGGATCAGGTGATTACAAGGCCCCTTCCTACTGAACTTTTGAGCAGAAGAATAAATGTGGATTTAATAAACTAGCCTCTGGAACTCTATGTGAAAACAGTTATTTTTATTTTCCTTGGCATACCTAGAGGGATTAGCAGTATTAGTTTAACTCTGTGTGTGAGTGTGTGTGTGAGTGAGCATGTTTGGAATCTACAATGATATGCAAGGATTGTTACAGCGTAAAATAATTTTCTTCTGTGAAGAAAATGAAGTTGAACTGTTCATACCAAGTAGCCAAGGAAAGTTGATGGAAAAAACTTCGCAACTGACTGAGTCCCTCTAGGCTAAAAAGAAAAACACTGAATGATTATGTAACCACATAAGGAATGTTACGAAAATGGAGTATTCCAGTGGCTGCGATTCATTTCTGTGTTTATCAATACAGCATTAACACTAGGATATGGGGACATGAGTGTGCTATAAATACAATGAAGTGTGTTTACCCAGGAGCCAAAATATGATCATAAAGAGAGCAGTGTTTTATTGCAGGAAATTAATTTGGCTCTTTTTGACATAAGACCTTATACATACTCTCAATATATCTCTAAAAAGCTATACTGAAGATTGCAACCTTGATTTTTCAAGGAAAAATATTTTGGTTTTTTTTTTGTTGTTGGGTTTCTCGTTTGGTTTGTTTTTTCAAATGTCTTATTGGAACAGAACTATTTCATGTCTTTGAAAACAGAAAAGGAAGGGAAAAAATTTGATGTTTAAGAATTAGAAATGCAAGGCTTTTGATGTCATATAAATAGAATAAGCTCTCACGTTAAAAGGAGTAATGGGATGAATTAAAATTTAGAAGTAAAGCCCTCTAATCAGCTAGCGGATATCCACAGCTTGCTCCACAGCTGAAGACATTTTCCTTTATGTATGTGTTGGCCCTTTTTTCTCTTTTCTGTATGAACACCTATATTAAAAACAAAGTCAACCTTCTATGATTATGCAAGTTGCACATGCTCCTTGTGAAAAATCAGGGGAAAAGTGCAAAGAATAAAAAACGTAAAGGACTACAACCTACCACCTACTGAAAAGCACTGTTTATACTTCAGTCTATTTTATGTGAATGTGTGCATGTGTGTATATATATGCACATATATGTATATATTTAATGTATAAACACATATAAACAAAGATGCCACATCGTGTGTACATTTTTAAGTCCAGTGACCATGTCTCACACATTAGTAGAAAAGCATGGGAAGAGGTCAGCATAAAAACAGTGAGATGATGTGACAATGCCCAGTTAATTGAGTGGGTCATATTGCAAACCTATATGGAAAATAGCTCTTCAAGAATTATTATTTAATGTTTATTAGCTTAACTGGTTCTACAGCTGATACGAATGTCCCCAGTGACATATGAAATTCCTAATTTGGTCACTGACAGGCTTTTTGTATCCTTTCCCCCGACACAGATTAGGCTGCTTCCGCTTACCTTCACAGATTAAGCTGTGCCCGTAACTCAGGGTTCCTCTATTTTGACATTTTCTGACTGCGATCCCCATACCCACCTTGAGGAGCTGGTGACTATCTCCCATCTTTTTAATCTCAGCTCCAGGTGTTATGTTTCCACGAGACCTTTCCTAACCCATACCAGGTGGAGCTGACTCCACTGTTCTTGCACGTGGTTCGCACACAGCATCTGAGACACTTAGGCACAAGTGCCTATGCTGCCGTCCTCTCCACTGTATCTGAGCCACTAGGGGGGAGATGCCTGAATGCTGGGTCAAGTCCAGTGGTGCAGAGTTAGCTCTCAATAGATGCATTAATGTAATGAATTATTTGATGATAAACAAATAAAGGTTGGTCATATAAATCAAGAGGTAAATCTTTCTGAAAATTACATTTTTATGAATATATTGACCAAGGGAGGCCTATTTTGCAAACATCGGAGGTAGTAATTCATATCCAACTCAGAGTATTTAAGAATAGTATGTATATCTGCATAGAAAAAATAATGGACTGTGCTTAACAAGAAAAGAGAGAGGATAGCCATGTTCCAGAAATGTTCTGGAGAGAGTAGAATGGCCACTCTTCTGCACTGTAGCCAAGGTCTTCTGAGAAGTACAGAGCTGTGATGGAGAGGTCCTGGCACACCACATCAGGAGAGGAGAATTCAGGCTGGGAGCTGCTGCCAGTTAGTTGTGAGCTCAGCAAATTACCTAACCTCCATGAGCCTCAGTGTGTTGATCAGTAAAATTGCATTATTAGTTTAAATCATCTCTAAGGCTACTTCTTGTTCTAACCTTCAGCCTGGCAACAGAGCGGGACTCTGTCTCAAAAGGGAAAATAAGATAACAAAGTAAAATTTCAATTAAAAGCCATAAATGAATAAAATTGAGAAATATAATATGAAAATATGATTCTGATGCACAGTGACTTTCCCTGTTGATTGAAGTTAGCAAAAACTACACACACACACACCCCACAACAAGTTTAGAGTGTTTTAAGTATACCATTACAAATTTCAAATTGTATTAGTTTTCAGTGATTTGAATAAAAGATGGAAGATGGTCCTTGATTATTATGTTAATATGTACTAAAATGTGTCTTTATTTTCATACTCATTATTATCAGTGAAGCAGAGAGCCTGCATTTGGTTGACTTTCTTCCTTTTCCTTTACATATGCCATTCTCTTTTATTAAAATGTTAGGAAGATCTCCTAGGCAGCAGACCCTCCTCTTTCTTCCACTTGCCAAGTGCCCAGCTCATGGTCATCGAGAACTCCATAAGCCTCTGCCCACAAGGCCTCTTTTAGTGCTTCAAGAATAAAATTACCTTCTTCTAGAGAGGGACTATTTTTCTTTTTAGATCTTTTGAAAAGTTCTAGTGTCACCAGAGATGAAAGAGGGAAATGGGACTGAGGGCATGTGTCTTACCATTGGGTGGAGGATTAAAGACATCAGGAGCAGTCCAGAACCTGGAACTATTCCTTTCTGAGTCTCATCCTCCCTTGGACAAACACTGACTGAGTGCCTGTGGTGGGTCAGGCACTGCTCCAGGCTCTGGGGAGGTGGAGCCCCTGTGATCAGGAGCTGTGTGTTGGGAAGGCCAGGAGTGTGTAGGAGTCAAAGAAATGATCCCCAGAGAAGCAGGGAAGCTGAGAGTATGTGCACATCATTGACTCACTGAGGGTAGAATGACCCTTCAAAGAGGCCAGAAAGGGGCACTTCCCAGTCCTGGAAATGAAACCTATGACAAAGAGCTGGGAACTAGAGTATTTGAGTATCAGCTTTGACTCTTGCAGCAGGGCAACGAAGACTCAGATCTAAACTTTGTACAGCACAAACACGTTAAATTGCTGTCTCCTATCTGTACTCAAATACCCATGACATAAATGAATCTGAAACTTTTCCTGCTAGAACTAAATCTCTTGAGAGGATCACGAAGCCCATTTCATGGAGAAATGAACACAAGCCTGTGAGCATGGCCAGCACAGGCCACTCCTGAGCACAGCTGACTGTATCGATTAGGTGTCTTGGGGAAAAAATTCTGTTTGGACAGTTTATCCCTCCCTGTTGAGGAGAGATTCATTTGCTGATATGTCTTGGTGCTTTCAAATATTTTATGTATTTATACAATACATATAAAACAAAACCTGTCAAGTGCAATGACTGCTATCCCTGACGCACAGCCAAAGACTTCTTTTAATGATTGGGTACCCTCATCCCTGAAAGCCGTTTTCAAATCTCTGTAGAACCTCAGAGAAGGGCAAAGAGAGAAACAACACAAAAAGGCCAAAAGGGGTGAAGGAATGAGCAAAAAAAAAAAAAAAAAAAAAAAAAAAAAAACTGAGGTGAGCAGGGCTTGTCTCGGGGCCCTAAAATTTGTTTATTTAAAAATCTCCATGATGTTCTCTCTGAAATAATTCTTTTTCCTGTGGTTCCTCTTCCTCTGTCCACATAAAGCTCTGGGAAATATTTCTGATTTCTTTGAAAATCTCTTGCATAAATGGTACCTTTCCGTTTGCAGTCAGTGTCAACCTGTAGTGTTAAGGCAAATTCTTACCTAAGGAGCTAATCTAAATTTCTAAAAGGAAAGAGCAATTATCTACTTCCCCTACAGCTATATAAAAATGAAAATGGAATGGGGAAAAAAGACTTGCAGAATGTATTTCCTTCATTTGGCAATAGCCTTAGGCCCCAAATCTCATTTTGCAAAGCATCACATGTCTAGCTTTAGTTTTATTTAGCTGGATTCTATGGTCTTAAATCTCATGAAAGACATGTTATAAACTCAAGAAATTAAATTCTTCATGGATTTGTGTGGGGCTTAGAAAAATGCATTCTCACGATCCATGGCGGAGCATAATGGTCCTGTTTCCACAATCACTGAGAATTGCTGTACATTTTTTTCTGAGAGATGAAGTAATTAAAGTCATAAGAAATTCAGGTAAGCAGGTGGTACTAGAGCAGTCCAGCAAATGACAACACGTAACACTGAGCAGGGAGTAAAGCAGCCGAGGAAGCAGGAGCAGGCAATCATTAGAGATTCAATCAAGTAAACAGCTGGTGTTTAAATATTGGTAGGAAACAGGACCCTCATTTAAAAACTGGCATTTGAAAGCAGCTATTCTGTCCATCAGAGTGGCGTTGGGTGGGTGACTGTCAAATGCTAGGTAGGGTTCTGTTTCTGTGTGTTTTGGATACAGGGTAGGTGTGGTAGACGGAATTGCCTCCCCCAAAATGCCCATATCTTTATCCCTGCAACCTGTGAGTATGTGAATACGTCAATTTACATGATTTTGCAGATGTGATTAAGTTAAGGATCCTGGGATGGGGAGATTCTCCTGGATTATCTGGGTGGGCCCAGTGAAATCACTAGGATCTTGAAGAGGGAGTCATGAGAATCAGAATCAGTAGTAGGAAATGTGATAATGAAAGCAAGATGCAAGACATGGTCTGTGAGCCAGGAAGGCAGGTGGCCTCTGGAAGATTAAACAAACAAAAAAGCAGAGAAATGGATTCTTCTCTGAAAGCCTCCAGAAGGCTAGGCAGACATCATGACTTAAATCCAGTGAGATTGATTTGGGACTGTCTACCTGCAGAACTGTGTGTTTTTAAAAGCAATTAAGTTTATGATAATTAGTTACAGAAGCAATATGAAACTTATACTGTAGGTTACTGAGAAAGACTCAGGGAAATAATTTAAGGATCTATATTTTTAGTAGTTACATACAAAGTAGAAACTAGGCTCAGGAATAAGGCATTAATTTAAAATTATAACATTTCCTACATGTGTGCACTTTGGAAATTACTTTCCCTTGCATCTTTTAGAAGTAGATTACAAGATCAGAGGCAAATTAATAGCAACTTTGCCAGAACTGGAAGGCTTCTGGTATTTAACTTGACTTTCTGAAACCCTGCATACTAAGGTATCAGTTGTTCCCAGAGATTAGAGCATGCAGAACCTGCAGGAGGAAGTGCCTTCTTAGTTGCAGATAGTTTTTGGAAGAATGTAGAATATAGTAGTCGCTGGTACACTTTCAGATCATATAATTAAAGTATATGATCTTTGATGCACTGGCTTTTACTGCATTTGTGTCTTCGCAGTCACCAAATTGGGCCAAAAATATGATAGCAATTTTGTATGTAAAATAATGTTTTAAAAAACTGGAAAAATATTCCAAATCATTTGAATGTTGGGATTAGAGGCAATTTTTATTTGTCGTTTATTTTTATATTCTAGTTGTACTTTTATAGTCAGAAAATGTAGAATTGGATGTTGTGTTCTCATTCTTTCTTTGTCCTCCTCTGTAGTTGTGGGTTCTTATTCTTGCTTTGCTCATGGAGCTTTTTAACAATTGAATAAAAATTGTGAACCCTGGTGTTATCAACATGCACATGCACACATTCTTTTCAGCATAAATTTCAGGGGAATCACAGATAATCCTACACCCAATCTTGGAGCTTCTGCAAGTCCTTGGCTCCCATGTAAGAGTTCTTATTCTACGCTGGTCTCTGTGTCGGATACATATATTTCAAATAGTTGTCTGCTGGGTGGCAGATAGTGTGATAGAAAAGGCATGTGCTTAAGATCTGGTTCTTCCACTTCCTAGCTGTGTAACTTTGGCAATCGTTTAACATGTCTGGGGCTTGATTACCTCTTCTATAAAACAGAGATCATGATGTCCACTTCACTAGAACTAAAAGCTTTTCACAAACTATTATACACATATTATTTGGATGTTTTATAAACGGGGAGACATATTCTTGTTCCTATTTAAATAATTATGACTGAAATATTCTCTAATTTATTATTAATTTCCACTAACGATTATCCAGAAAATTTCAAATGTGAATGTAAAAGTTCTGTACTGTGAAGGTAGTAATGAAAAGGGGTTACTAAGAGGCATGAACTGGGAGTTTGAAAATGGCTTTTTAAAAAAAAATCACTATTTTAATTACTTTTAACAGAGTCAGAAATTTAGTTGTGTGTTTTGGCACACATGCATACAAGCGTGTGTGTGTAGATGTACAAGTTTACATATGTTTAACTCATGTATGCTAAATGCAAAGAACATAATCTCAATCCAGCTCACTTATTTCCTATGAAAGTGGTCATTCTAGAAATTATTAAAAAGAAACTCATTACAGTGCTAAATATGAAAAAGATTACATCACATGTGCACAGGGGCTCTCTTTGCATTGAGATTATAAATGAACTTTCCTTTCTTAAACTTTCTTGGAAATTGAGTAATTTTTTTTTCTATTGAGGTATTCAATAGTGTTAAAAATTCACTGATCTATTATTAAAATGCTTGGTATTTTAATCTTCCACTACTGATTTAGAGTAGGAAAAGATATGCCAATATTCACAGCTCAGAAATGACTTCTATGCGCATTTTGGATTCACTTTAGTATTGAAGGCTGGAAGCTACTGAGAATATTTTTTTCCAATTTATTAGCCAGATTAAAAGAAAATCACTAAATTTGTAAAGCTAAACCATCTGCTAGTATCAATCTGGTATTTCTTCTATAGGAAAGAATGTTCACAAGTTTTTAGTATCAATAGTTTCTACTTTTCTTTTATTGAATCAAAACATTAAGCAACAATAAAATTCCTTCCAGTTTTTTAATAGTAGAACTGTGTTGCCTACCAGAAATAAATATATCCAGCAAAATTAATCAACACAACTGCTATAACATTAATGCAATCACTTGGTTTTTGAAAATCTAATTTGGAATTATTTAATATTCAGTTAGATTATCCCTTGATTTTAAAGTAAAGGTCAATAATACTATCACAGAAAAAATAAAACGTGATCTTGAACTTAAACTGTAATGAGCAGATAAGCAGTCAGTCTTAATTAACTAGTTGAAAATTTGCCCCAAGTTAATACTAATATGACTTTTTAAATATTCTTCCAAATGAGTAAAAAATGAAAAGGGACATCAATATTGATTACTTTTCCAGAAGTATTTCAAACATTTTCAAATAGAACCCATTTATCGAGGAAAGAGATGAAAACAAATGCCGATATGTATCATATTTAATTCCACTGAAGCTCACCCCAATAATTTTATAATAATTGTGGGTTTATATCATAATAATTTTATAATAATTGTCGAAAAAATAATGTTGGACTTTCGTATTTTAGCTTTAATTTGGGAGATGTTGAAAAATGTCAAAAGTGATTCACATAGGAAACCATGTGACAAAGCGGAGCGAGTCACTTAATGTATGAAAACGATCAAGTACACATCATATTTTAGTGATTATTAGATGCCAATACTTTTTATGTATAAACACGTTTAAAATTCATATGCATATTATAATATATAAAATAATATAGCTTAATAAAGTGTGTTTATTTCTTTCATCAAAGTACCTAAAATAATCTTAAAATTAACGGCTTCTTAAATTTGACAAATTTAGGAAAAGCAAAATAGTGGCTGTAACAATGGCAGAAATGAAGGAAAAGCAGTAGATTGTTAATTTGGAAAAATAACATAGAATTTAATATAGATATCAATGTACAAAATATGTTTTTTGGATTTTTTGTTCATTTGGAGGACAAATAAAAAAATCCAGGCACGTTTTTGTTAGTAAGCCGCATCGAAACTTATCTACTTGGAAGGCAAACAATGTATGCAACAAAGTCATCCAGAACATAATGGAGCTCAGAATGCAATAGGAAAAACTTTAGTAATAAATTCACTTTCAATAAGGCTGCTTCTTGTTTATATACTCTCTTCACTTCGAGTTTATATACTTTTATATTTATAGATAACTTTAACAAATACATTTATCTGGTGTCAAATTCTATAATGGATTACATGATTAGATGTAGCAAGTTTGAAAAGGGGCATATTGTCAATTTATCAATCGACAACCTGAAAACAAGGAGGCAAGATAGAAAACTCTGTGTGTGCGCGCACGTGTGTGTGTGTGTGTGTGTGTGTGTGTGTGTGTTAGGAAGTGTAAAGAAGTGATGAATCACAAATATCAGAAGTCCTTTTGGATTCATGGAATCAGTCTTACATCCTTCAGTAAGCCCCAAGGGTGTCACTGTTGAAATTCAGAACTCGAACTGCTTGTCATGTTTGGTTGAGCCCAAGTCATCAAGCAAAGGCTAAAGTATTTTCTGTATATCCTATTTATGAAGTTGAGATTGTGTGTAATCCAGATAGAATTTTAGGTGTCTTGGTGCTTAAAGAGATCAAGGATCTCTTTAGATATCATGGGGTACTTCATCCTTGACAGACTGGGTTAAGCAAGATTTTCTGTTCCTCTTATTTGGTATTAACTGTCTATTTGTTCAGATATCCAATGTCTTAGTCCTTTCAATACACAAATCTTTTTTGAGCACCTACTTGCCTGGCACCATTTTAAGCACTGGATATGTGGCAGTAAACAAATGAGATGAAGTCTGTACCTTTATGGGCTTATATTTTAAACAGGGAAGACAGCCCAAATAAATAAGGAAAGTATATAGAAATTTTAAAAGTTGGATGTGCTACATAGAACCATAAAGCAGGGTAGCAAGAAGGAAATGTCTGTGTTTATAAGTTGTAATTTTAAAAAGATGTGTGAGCAAAGATGTGAGGAAAGAATCAAAGGAGATGAGAGTCAGATGAAACAGCAAGTATAAAAGTCCTGTCGTAGGAGCATGCCAGGTGGTTTGGTGGACAGCAAGTGGTAAGTGAAGGGAGATAAATAGGACGCCAGAGTACAACTGAAGGCAGAGGTGGGGCACAAATCACATGGGGCATGGCAGGCCACTACAGTGAGGACTTTGGTTTTGACATATAGGATTTTTAAGTTACTACTGTAGTATAATTGCCCAAAAGAAGATGGTGGTAGGTAGAAGTGGAAATGGTGAGAGTGATCATATCTTGGATATATTTTGCAGATAGACAGAATAGATCTTACACAAACATATATGGGGTATTCAAGAAAGAAATGACATTAATATGATACTAAAGTTTTCAGCTTGAGGAACAAGAATGAAGTTGCCATTTCGGAAGTGGGGAAGATTGGAAGAACAGGTTTAAGAAGGAAGAACATAGTTTGGTCATGACCATATTAAGCATGAGACACTTACCTATCAGACATATTTTTAGAAATATCAATATAGCTCTGTCTTTATTCAACAATTGCTGGTGTTAGTAGAGGAATTATGAAGTTTTTACAAGGTGCCTTAGATTCAGTGTTAATTAGGGGTAGGTGGTAAGAAGTTTCCCAGAGAAGATACCTATGCTGAGACGTAAAGTATAAGCTCCATCAAGAAAGAACCAAAAAGTCTCTTTATTTTTATTTAAAAATCTGTTGGCAAGGCATGGTGGCTCATGCCTTACTCTTTAGCTGCTGATTTTTTTTTTTTTTTTTTTTTTTTTTTTTTTGTCACCAAGAGGAGTATGAGGATGGGGCAATAGAAATTTTCCAGGTAGAGGGAACAACATACTTAAAGTTGGAGGACCAAAAGGATCATAGCATCTTCAGGAGACCATCAAGCACAGTGTACTAATTACCTTCCAAACCGATGCTTGTATAGTACTTTAGTGTTTTTAGAAGTACTCTCTCATAGGCCCAGTCTTACATCCTTCAGTAAGCCCCAAGGGTGTCACTGTTGAAATTCAGAACTCGAACTGCTTGTCATGTTTGGTTGAGCCCAAGTCATCAAGCAAAGGCTAAAGTATTTTCTGTATATCCTATTTATGAAGTTGAGATTGTGTGTAATCCAGATAGAATTTTAGGTGTCTTGGTGCTTAAAGAGATCAAGGATCTCTTTAGATATCATGGGGTACTTCATCCTTGACAGACTGGGTTAAGCAAGATTTTCTGTTCCTCTTATTTGGTATTAACTGTCTATTTGTTCAGATATCCAATGTCTTAGTCCTTTCAATACACAAATCTTTTTTGAGCACCTACTTGCCTGGCACCATTTTAAGCACTGGATATGTGGCAGTAAACAAATGAGATGAAGTCTGTACCTTTATGGGCTTATATTTTAAACAGGGAAGACAGCCCAAATAAATAAGGAAAGTATATAGAAATTTTAAAAGTTGGATGTGCTACATAGAACCATAAAGCAGGGTAGCAAGAAGGAAATGTCTGTGTTTATAAGTTGTAATTTTAAAAAGATGTGTGAGCAAAGATGTGAGGAAAGAATCAAAGGAGATGAGAGTCAGATGAAACAGCAAGTATAAAAGTCCTGTCGTAGGAGCATGCCAGGTGGTTTGGTGGACAGCAAGTGGTAAGTGAAGGGAGATAAATAGGACGCCAGAGTACAACTGAAGGCAGAGGTGGGGCACAAATCACATGGGGCATGGCAGGCCACTACAGTGAGGACTTTGGTTTTGACATATAGGATTTTTAAGTTACTACTGTAGTATAATTGCCCAAAAGAAGATGGTGGTAGGTAGAAGTGGAAATGGTGAGAGTGATCATATCTTGGATATATTTTGCAGATAGACAGAATAGATCTTACACAAACATATATGGGGTATTCAAGAAAGAAATGACATTAATATGATACTAAAGTTTTCAGCTTGAGGAACAAGAATGAAGTTGCCATTTCGGAAGTGGGGAAGATTGGAAGAACAGGTTTAAGAAGGAAGAACATAGTTTGGTCATGACCATATTAAGCATGAGACACTTACCTATCAGACATATTTTTAGAAATATCAATATAGCTCTGTCTTTATTCAACAATTGCTGGTGTTAGTAGAGGAATTATGAAGTTTTTACAAGGTGCCTTAGATTCAGTGTTAATTAGGGGTAGGTGGTAAGAAGTTTCCCAGAGAAGATACCTATGCTGAGACGTAAAGTATAAGCTCCATCAAGAAAGAACCAAAAAGTCTCTTTATTTTTATTTAAAAATCTGTTGGCAAGGCATGGTGGCTCATGCCTTACTCTTTAGCTGCTGATTTTTTTTTTTTTTTTTTTTTTTTTTTTTTTGTCACCAAGAGGAGTATGAGGATGGGGCAATAGAAATTTTCCAGGTAGAGGGAACAACATACTTAAAGTTGGAGGACCAAAAGGATCATAGCATCTTCAGGAGACCATCAAGCACAGTGTACTAATTACCTTCCATACCGATGCTTGTATAGTACTTTAGTGTTTTTAGAAGTACTCTCTCATAGGCCCTCATCATAGTCTCTGAAAGGTGGAGAAATGTTTTTATTATCAATAATCAGTTGGTGTGAAAGTAGGCTCACGGGACTCAGTTCACAAATCTAGTCAATAATAACTAAGGTTTGAACTTGGGACTTATTTCATCAAAACTTAAAATAATTTTGTATGTTTCTAATTATTTAAAATTTTGTCATGAATCCACTGTGGAGGGGGTGAGGAAATATAGGAATACATATATTTTGATATTGAAAATACATGGAGACCTCAAAAGAATTTACAGGATAGAAATGGGTAATCTGGAAGGTGATGATAATACAGTCATAGCTGTCATTTTCAATTACTTAGGGTGCGCCAGATGCGGTACTAGGATCCTTACATTTATTTACTAAATTTAATCTCACAACAGTTGAAAAGGAGGTTCTGTTTTCATCTCAATTTGAGAGATGAAGAAATTAAGGCTGAGAGAGACTAAAGCAACACATTGGAGGTCGTTATACAGCTAGGAAGTTGCAGAGTCAAGAAATGAAGCAAGAACCTCTGAAATGAGAGTTCAGGCTCCTGATAGCTTGGTCAGGAGCTACACCACCTGGGCAGTACTTTATTTTCCTCTTTATAACGTCAAAGGTGAAATTAACAACTCAAGGAGGTTCTGATGAGTGAGAAATTATTTTCTGAACTACAGTAACCTTTACATTTGTGTTCACCGGTCCTGAATCGGTTTTCACCCTAGCTTTGCACACTCTTTTATCACAGCTTAAGACAGCAGATGGCTCTCTTGCGTTTTCTTTCACTTACCTCCATTCGTAAACAACTAAACAGCGTTTTGGGGAGGTAAAATGAAAACGCAGATATTAAGCTAAAAGACCTTGATTATCCCAATGCTGCCGCCCTCTCCAAGCTCCCTTAAAACAGGAAGATATGTAGAAGAGAAATGACCGCTTGAGGCTCCTGAAATTCACAGCCAGAATAGATGCCGGGAGACTCTGGAGTCCGCTGTTTCAGGCGCTGCGCCAGGGGTCGGAACGCTCGAGAAAGAAAGTATCTCTCAGTTATGGAAAAGCTGAAAGGCTTTGTGCTCCAAGGTGTGTTATTAATGTCGGTAGAAGCTGTGAAGAATAATTTCTTTCCCACCTTGAGGGAAAAAAAAATGAGAAACTGCTTTTAGGGGAGGAAAGTGTCAGAGACCCTCAGAGCCAGCGCTTTTTTCAATCAATCAGCGAACTTGGCTTCTGCTGGGAGAGGTATGGCTGGGGCGGGATCCCTGTCCGCGGTGCTGAATGTCAGGCTGGTCTGAGGCTGCTGAACAAGGAAGGGAGGGCTCTGAGAGGGCCAAAAACTGACCTCCTGACCCCCTAGTCCAAGGATTTGGGGGAAAGACTGCAGCATAACAAAATACCTGCAAAAATATAGGCACAGCTATAAGAACAAGAAGCTTAATGTCACTCTTTTCAAATTAATATAGTTGGCACATACATCAAAAGGCTTAAAGAACCTTTAAAAATAAACTAAGTGTATTGGCTGGGGAAGTCATACTAGATTTAAGAGGTCACTATACTTAACATTTTACTTTTTTGAAACACTCACTGCAAGAAGCCTTAGATAATAAACCTGGGTGCTTTAATCTTACAGACACTTGCAAATTCAAATCTAGAACGTCTGAAATGTACAGATGGCCTTTCTTCAATAATGGAAACCAAGAGTAGTGACTCTTAATGTTCAGTAGGACTCATTTCAGTGAATTAAAACAACAGACACACTCAGTAGCCATTTAATTAGTTATTTTCCTCTCTCTATAGACGTCTTTCCCTTTTTAAGCAGGACTATAGCAACACAATATAAATGTACACTCCCCCAAAAAAAAAAGGAAGAAAAGAGACCTATGAAACAGAAAATAAAGAGGTAAAGGCAGAGCAAAATAATTAGCATGCCCCTTTTTCTCACTTTTGCTATTTTATGAGTGACTAGGGATTGCAGGTTTCTAGCAAAACAACTCTGGCATATTCCTGTTAATAACAGTAGAATTTGTAGAGGTAACTAGCAAAGTATAGAAAATAAACTTCCACAAGTACACTTTTTAACATTATATATGACATACACAATCCTAAAGCCAATAATGCCTGCCTTAGATCTAAATCTACACACTCTCATCAGGTTGCATTTCCTTCCCAAAAGGAGACTTGTTGGTTAATATGGAGTGAAGGTAACGAACAGCAGCCCAGCAGTGTCTACTTCCGTGGAGAAGCTGTGGATATGTTGCTTAGAGCAGAAGGTGCCCAGCCACCCTGTAATCTGCTGCACTTCCCCCCAGTTGCCTGGTGGCGAGTACTTTACTGCCTATTCCTGAGACAAAGAGAAAGTGTGTTTTGGTTGAGAACTGCTCCCAGGGCTGCCTGCGTAGTGTGCCTGCCCTCTTTCTGGCTCTAAAGCAGTCACTGGAGAAGAAGGTTCTTGCAAGTCTCTTGATTACCAAGTGAGTCTTCTTTCCCCCTTGCTTCACACTGAATTTCCAGAAGTCTAGTTTGAGCATTTCTTTTTCTTTAGCTGCCTGAGCTGATAGGCAAAGCAGTGTAAAGGGACGGGGAGAAAAGTAAGAAGCCTGGAGTCAGAGCTGCACTTGGTTCTGCCACTCGGGTGTATCCTAGAAACCACGAAACTGTATTCATCCAAGCATGAAGTGTTTCTCTCCCAACCCCCCAACCCCCCCCCCCCCGCTTTTTGTTTTTTTTCGGGTGCCCTCCACTGCCGCCCTTTCTCTTAGACCTTCACATTTTCAGTTATCCAAGAGAGAACCACTGTCGGGACACAGACAGAAAATCAAGGGGAGACGGCGGCTGTTGTATTTGAATTTCAGACACAGTTCAGATGGCTTTGCTCTCTGACAGAGCTTCTCTGCCCAGGGACACCAGAAGACGACAGCTGAAATTGGAGTGTCCTGTCTGGCTGCTTTTCACTGTCCCTGGAATAGTGTGACATCCGCCTCTGCCCCTTATATTTCTGCCCTGACTTCTTCAATATTCTCCTGGGCGTTTATCCTACCCAGCTGCTGTTCTGTAGCAGCTACTGCGGCAGTCATCTCCTCCTCCCAGGGCTGGGGAGCGTATTTGGGAGTGGGGTCTTTCTATCTCGCATAATCACAGCTTCTCTCCTTCTCTTCCCTCCTTTTTGCTCCGTGTAGCCTTTCAAAATGACAAACCTATCCTTCCTGCAGCAGAAAGGAGGGTCCTGCAAGTTTGGGTGGACTAGGTGAGGAGTGGAGGCGCCTCCCTCCTCCCTCCACCCCGGGGTTGGGGGTGGCAGGGGGGCGTTGGTGCTTGCCGGATTAGCAGGGAGGGCGGAAACCACCTAGCTCTCCAACCGCTGCTGAGAGTTTCTGTGCACCGGGAACCACGTTAAGACCCAGAAGCCCCAACCAAGCCGCGGAAGCCTCGGGAACCAGCGAGTTGCATCTAAGAAAAAGCGCCCCGATGTTCCTTCAATTCCACCTGCTTTGGCTCGGCCTCTTAGCACCCCACCCCTGCAATCCATCTTAGCTTGCTTTCTTATTATTTTTAAATCATTATCATCTTTACGTTTTGTTTCTTTCTGAAGAGGTACATCAGGAGGGGGACCACATAGGTGGAGGGGGTGTAGTGGGGTGGGAACGGAGCGTTTGATTAGAGATCTCAGGGGAGAAGATTGGTCTCTCCAGATGCTGATTTCCAAAGCACTTGACAATCACTGGCAGAAGCCTAGAGCAGGCAGCGCCGGCGGCGGCACCGGCCCGGGGGCAGCTGGA
>NW_012101754.1:1232861-1253803 GCF_000951045.1 Mandrillus leucophaeus | reverse complement strand
CAGAAGCGGCAGGCGCGGGAGCAGCACTGGGACCGGCCGTCTGCCAGCAGGAGGCGGAGCAGCCCCAGCAAGAACCGCGGGCTCTGCAACGGCAACCTGGTGGATATCTTCTCCAAAGTGCGCATCTTCGGTCTCAAGAAGCGCAGGTTGCGGCGCCAAGGTCTGTGAGGGTCACGGTCGGGAGATGCACCCCGGGTCGCCCCCTCCCCGCCTAAACGGAGCTTCTCCAGGGTCCTTCCCTCCCTCGGTTTTCCTGGCCCACCTGGCCTCGGCCTCCCTTCGGAGCACTCCGGGCGCCGTCGCGGGGACCCTGGAGTCCCCTGACGGGCAACCTGTGGCCGCCGAGAAGTGCAGTAGCCAGAGCTGGCAAGTTGGCTGCTCCTCCCAGTCGGCTCCTGCCCTCCGCGTCCCTGCGGGCTGGGCTCTGGAAACCTGTTCCCCCTGAGTCTCGGCTTCCCGGGAGGACAGGATCTGGCTCTGGAACGTGGGGTACCCCTTCCTGCCACACCCGGGGTCGAGCGGCTGCTCGCAGTCTGATCTGAGCTGGCGGGGGTTTCTATGGGGTGGGCCTGGCCTCACTCGGTCCCTGGGGTCTCCTGGAAACCCCCCGGGTTCCCAGACCTTGGCCAAGTGTGGGGATCCTGGCGGTGCCCGCAGCGGGAGCTGCTGTAGAAGGAGTGGAGGATGTGTGAACTATGGCCCAGTCCGCTGAGGTTTAGCAGAAGGCTGCTTAGCGCGCAGCCCCGGGCCCTGCAGCCCTTCAATCAAATCCTGGGATGGGGACAGAGGCTCAGGGAGTCTAAAGAAAGAATCCGAATTGCGGGGAGCAGGGAGGCAGAAGTAAAAATCCCTAATATGTGTCAGTTTTAATTGAAAAACTGGCGAATTGCCTGAGACACAAGCCGTTACTATATAAAGGTGACTAGAATAGTTACCTTACTACAGGTATTTCTTTGAGAAACTAGTTGCGAGGATGACCTTCTTTCGCTGCCTTTGAAATGCCAGGGTCTGAGAAGGCATCCTTCTCAGGAGCCAGGCGCTTTTGTCTCTCTCCCTGCCTGTCTCTACATCCAGTTGCTAAGGCTGGTTGTTTTGAGAGCATGTGGCGTGTTCTGTGGGGGAAATGGGCATTGCTAGCTTTTCATAACCAAGTGGGATTGGTAGGAAACATTGAAGAATATATTTACGTTAATGGGAGAATATGTTTGCCCAGCACATTACATTCTCGGCTCCCAGCTGTATTTGTTTTAAATGCCCTGTTGTTCCAAAGACGGTGGATAGAAGCATAAGCTATACATGTGTTTCTCAGTGAGTGAGTGCGTGTCCTTACATTTGCAAATTGATGACCAAAAGTTTTGATGCTTTTTTTTTAAAGGCTAATGCTAAATATTTTAAAAGGACAATTGCTTGTTGTCAAGTTTAAGAAATTGGAGATTAGTTGCTCTTATCATCAAGCTTCAAAGGCAAAGATAGGAAGAAAATCAGAGTGGAAGTTCTGTTAGAGAAATAAAATTGTATAAGTAAAATAGGAACTTCTTGTTGGAGAATTTGGGATCAATCATACTTTCAGACCAGGGTAGAAGCCATTAAAAAAAATGGATTTTAATTTTCCATGTTAGCCTAGAGCCTTATTCAGCCCACCTTTGTGTAATAAGACCAACTCAACTGCCTTAATCACTGTTGATAGACAGAGGATCAACCTATTATGACTTAAATTGTGCTTATCCTCTTATGTCATCAAACAGACTATCTTTTAGAACACAGTTTTCACCACATACAGCTCCGAATTGGCTGTCTACATGTAGTAAATTAACATACTATCTACTAAATAAGCTTATTTTAATATAAAGAATGATTAAAACTTGTGTGTATTTCTTAAGAATATAGGCAGTAGATTATTTTATAAATATGAACAATAAATGTTTTGTGCCATATTGGGTGGCGAAGGAGGATTTACCTTACACTTAATGAATTTTCAGTTGAGGGTTTACTTTTTTGCCAGTATAGAAAGATATCTGAGTTTTCTAATGGTCCATTTCTCCATTTTCAACCCTGACTGCTCTGTTGGTATTCCTGATTTTGAAATGATAAGCAATCTTCAATGTTCTGTAAGAAAAATATATTTTAGGTCACTTTTCTACCTTACTTTTGACAGGAAAGTAGAAGAGAAGATATGTTATAAGGAAATTTTATGAGAAATTTTTATTCGTCTTATATTTCTTATGTATAAGTATATATATTATTCAGAGAAGAAAAATACAGATATATCTCTTTAGTATCAGAAAAGGATTAATTTATTAGTATCACTAATTTTAAGCAAAACAAATATTAAGACTTTATGTTATGTATATTATATATCGACATTTAATGATATGCTTTTATATGATATATAACAATATAATTATTCATTTATTTAATTAAATATTATTTTAGGACATATTTTCAAGCACATTTCCCTTCTTCTTATGCACTCTTTACATAGGGAATGGCCCTCAGAAAATTTTAAAAAATCATATTTATTAATTTAAAGATACAACATTTAAGTCTGATGGTTTTATATGTCTTTATAGCTGAAAATAATTAATATAACAATTATTGAATCTTTCCAATCTGTTAGGCTTTGTAGCAGGTATTATGTATATACAGCAGTGAATAGAAGAGTTGAAGTTCCTGCCATCATGGAACTCACAAACATGGGGTAGAGAGTCATTGCCTATGGAAAGGAACAAATAAGAAATGATAAAATTCAAAGTCCTGTAAAGCATGAAGAGAGCTGGGATAAAGAATTATGGGGGAGAAAGGGGTGGGGAGAGGGATCTAATTAGATAGAGTAGTTCAGGGTGGGCAACACTGGAGTCCACAGGTTGAGAGCTGACAGGTAAGAAGGATGCAGAGATTTTAAGAGCAGGTGGAAAAAGCAATGTGTGTGCAGAGACCTTGAGGTGGAACAAATCTTGTCCCACTGGGAGAAAAAAAGAGGCATAGAAATTTTAAGCACATTGTCAAGTAGAATATAGTTTGATATGCTTGAAAACAGAATAAAGAATAGCTCCACATTTTGTGTTTTGGGGAAGGGTAATACACATTTTTTAAATGTAGGATTTTTTAAAATCCTTTATTAAGTAGTAATTTATTTAATGTAAAGATTACCGAGTTGGAGCCCTGCACACACACTCTTTCCTATCTCCATCACCCCTACCCCTATAGAAGAGCGATGTTTGTACCAGTTAACTTGCTCTTATGAAGGACAGAAATTTGCAAGATGGCTATTAATGGTGTGGTAGGCAGCATGACTGTAGCCCACCTTTCCAGATTCAGCTCCATCTACCCTCCACCAACCTCCACAGATTTGAAACACAATTCAGTGCTGCCCCCCCAAAAAATTAGTCATATGCTTTCAAATCCTTGTCCTTTTGTTTGTGCTTTACTGTGTGCCTAGCATCTTCTCCACACTTCTACATTCACCTGTTGAAATTATGAAATTCTTCTCATTTTGAAAAGCTGAGAGAAAATGCAGTCTCCTCTGAGAAGCCTTCCCTTACTGGATACAATTAAAAATAATTCTGTGGCATTTCATACCTCACCATTGTTGTTTATACCTGATAGTAATTCAGTATACATATTCAGTTGATTGTAGGTAAGAAGCAAAGTCTGTATTTTCTGCATCTTCATAGGCTCTCAAATCTTGATAGAGTGGTTGCCATACACTGGGTTCTCCTCATTGCCCTTGGATTGGGGTGAAATATGGAAGGTCAATAGGCCCAAGCTAAAAAAGAAAGTATCCTTGAACCAGAGTGATCTAACTAGATAATTTTAGACATAAAAATACTTCTCAAATTTTATACCTTTTTTACTTTCCCTAAATAAATATAATTATATATTTTTAAAGAGAATTAGAGGGATTACATATTTGTGGATTATTCATAAGAATGCAAGAATATAAACAACCTCATTTTAAAGCTTCACTAATATATGAACATAGATATTTACATATATTGATTTAGTTAAAGAAAGGGGAATTTACAAGGAAATCAACAGTTTGTAAATAGTTTTATTATTTGGAATCTTAACAAAAATGAAAACTGTAGTAGAAACTGATTACAATGATGTATAATGAACATTTTATCCCCAAAAGTGTTATGTTTTTATTATGAATTTTTCAATCAAACAAGAACCATAATTGTTTACAGGATAATAACCTTTCTAAATCCTTGGCGTGGCTGCTAATGCAATTGTTTCTTGAGATTTACTTTTTTGGGGCTGTGATCATAAGAGCTGTGGTATTACGTGCCATGTATGTTTAATCAGTAGGTGCATGGGCTTCTTACTAACATTTTAACTAAAATAGATTACAGTATGTATAAGGAATGGAAAGTGAGATACTTAAAATGTGTTTTCAAGTTAATGCATAACATAAAAAGCAGAAAGGTATATACACCTATAGAAATAAAACTGCTTTGCTCCAGTGTGATAGTGAAATTCATCAGTTATCCTAAGAAAAGTGCCCTTCTTTCTTACAAGGTGCTATGTAAGGAAACAAGTGTCTACCCTCTCAGAAAATAATCCACAGCAAATAGTCATCAAAAAGCCACTGTTTTTTGTGCTACTGTTTTAGTGTCATTACCATGTGCTCACACAAAGACCATGTGCTTGTTTATTTTGGCTGTTTAGGTTAAACTAAAACAAGGGAACATTTTTCTTCAAAGCATTTTTTATTTTTTGGAAGATATTTTCTCTTTGGTGTTGATTTTCTAAGGTACCCATTGGAGTCTTACTACATATTAATACTTGTTGCTAACTTTTTGATAATTATAATTTTATTATTTGTTAGTTGTGTTAAGGTTAGATCAAATTTTGGTCTTCTAAATTAAAATGTTGAATTTTTTTGTTTTGTTTTTAACAAGGGACATACTATAAATGCAGTTTCTAAGCAGGGAATCTTATGAGAATATTACCAGATTGGTCAATGAAATAATGTTAGAGACAAAAAAGGCGTTCATTGATTATGCATTTTCTTCCTGTGGCTTAATTGTTATGATTTCACATCCATATTTGCTATAGGTTTCTGAAAATGTTTAATACCTCAGTAGTTCAGTAAGTAAAGTGTAAAATAGTGTAGCAGGTTAGGTATAATGTAATTAAACATAAATAACATGGTTTGCTTTGGGTTTAGTTATATCCATAGATTGAGTTGAGTTTACATCTATTAAAAAATACTTAATAATCTATGGCCAACTCTCTGGTGAAGACATCCTGTGACCTTTCCTAACAAGATTTCAGATACACCAAACCTTCTGTCCCAAAGTTACCATAATCAATTATAGGTTTCACTTTACATTTTGAATTTGAATACTTTTACATTTAGCCCCAAACTTGTGATTTTTGTTAGTAATTCCATTCTGTATAATGTTACTGTGAGAAAAAATATTTTCAAACTCAACAAGAACCTCCCTTCTCTTTGGTATAAAGTTATGTCTTCTAAATTGTATTTACTTAATTTTTTTTAATGGTAGAAATTTAAAAGGAAAGGTTTCTAAATATGATTTATCCACTTACTTCTGGAATTCTATATTTTTCCTAGATATAATTTATATTAATGTCTCCCCAAATGGTGAGAAACTTTAGCCAAAGAGGACAATGATATTTAGATAATACAAATGTTATATAATATTTCAAATATTGTTTTAGCACCCAACAACTAAAACACACACACACGAATCCAAATCTCTAAGAGACCATTTCAGAGACGTCAATGCAATTTAGAGCCAGTTACAGTGTTTGCATTAGAAAACAACTAATTTAGTAGTTTTTGTCTATAATGGTGCAGCATTCAATTTAGTAAACTCGGATCACATGAAAATGTCACCATTTGCTGTTTACCGGGGTGACAGGATAACAGTAGGGACGTGTAGAAATCCAGACACAGAGTCTACACCATTTTATGATAGGTACCACTTTGTCATTCAGAAAAATGTCTCCTTTCATAAAATTGTGTTTTGTAATTTATTTTGTGGGATGTGTGTTTCTCCTTTTGATTTTACGGTTTTTGATATTGCGATTGATAGGAACCCATATGGCATCACCATAGGGAAGGGCCACTTCAAAGTCACTGTCTCACCAGTGCCTGGCGTACAACGAACACTTCAGAAGTACTTGTTGAGTGAATGAAACATACCACATTTGTCAGGGCATATATGCAGCAGAAGCATAGAA
The DNA here is from genome assembly GCF_000951045.1 of Mandrillus leucophaeus. NCBI lineage: Eukaryota > Metazoa > Chordata > Mammalia > Primates > Cercopithecidae > Mandrillus > Mandrillus leucophaeus. The sequence goes on along the minus strand of NW_012101754.1, from coordinate 1,247,590 downwards.
TACCAATTGAGATCAATGAACACATAGCAATGGCTATAATTGGATAATTATTGATGTATTTAACAACTACCTGCATGACACTCTGCGTCTGTTGAGTACTATTTAATCTTCACAACAAACCCATATGGTAGGTACACTACATTACCCATTCATTAATACACTAAATTATCCAGTAATGGATAATGCACTAATATTATCCATTCATTCATTTTACAAATGAGGAATCTGAAACAAACAAAATGAAAAACTTGCATAGCTTTAAAGAGTGGGGCTGGGATTAGGAGAAGGTCTGCTAACTGGTTAGTCCAACTGCCTGCTTACTATTTACCTGCACTTACAAGGCTGAATTTGGCTGAAGAAAAATACACAGACACATTGGTACGACTTTAAATTCACAGCCAGTAACCTCAGGGGGCCCCTTGGTACATTTATTTTTTTAAATCCATTTTCACTTAACTGGATCATATTTCTTAACTTACTTCCCTTCAAACATCTTATGTTTCCTCTCCCATTTCTACTCTCAGCTATGTCCTTACTTCTATTTGTCTGAGAAAGTAGAAATAAGAAATAAATGTTCACATACTTCACAACTGCTTTTATAAGTCTATCTGCAGATCTGTCCATTTACTCCTCCTTTTATTTTTTTACTGAACTGGGGGATAAACTCCTAGTGCTGTAATCTAAGGTCAAGATCTCCTCGAATTTAGCATTAGACCCTCTCTCCTACTCAGGGAAATCAATCCAATAATTTTCCCCTCTTCTGCATCATCCTACTGTATTATCCCACATCCTCCTGTATTATCCTCACCAGCATTTAAATATGCTCTAATATTTAGAGCATCTTAAGTAATTATCCCATCTTAAAAAGAAATCCCCTCTTGATCATGCATTTCTCTCTAGCTGTTGAATTAATTGTCTGTTATTGGAAAAACTTTTTGAAAGAGAAATTACAACTCTCCTTCTCCCATTCTTTCTTGGACCTTTTCTAAACAGGTGTTTGTCCGCAGTAAAAAAAACTGGTCTTGTCAAGGTTACCCATGACCTGCAAGTGATCAAACTCAAGATTCTGTTTTCAATCCTTATCCTAACTGTATAGTATTTGGCTTTCAAATTTCCATAATAAATTTATATTTTTTACTACGAAGTGATAGAGTTAGCATCGAAATAGTTTTAACCTACCATTTACCCAACCAGTACACTTTATGTGATCATCTTTTTATAGTGACAATATATCTGGGTTTCTAATTGAGAGTATTAATACGGTAACTATTCCATGTGATTTGATGTTCAGCCAAACACTATTAGTACTAGTTGGTATTCGGGTACCATTAGAAGGCAATGCTTGGTGTTTCCTTACTTGGGAAGAATATTCCTTTCATCACATGTATTTGTGTTTGGACTGAGTGACTTGTCTCCATAAAACAGAGGAAGATGAATGGTCTTTCTGAGAATTAGTCTTTATATATAAATATAATAGATTTGTGATTAAGTAATGGCTGCTTTTCAGACTCCTTAATTACTATCATAGCAAATAATAATTGGCAAACTAAAATATTAGTTAATTTGCTTAATGATAAATATCACTCCAGTTTAAGCATTATATAGAAAGAAATAGTCATAAACTTTGGAAGGGCCATTTACCATGGTTCATTTTCTCTACGTGGAATGTTTTCATGGATAGATTTGCTCCGTATTTTTATGCCTAAGGTTTTCAAGTAGTGATAATATGTTCTACGTCTTCTTTATCTACCTATTACATAGAGAGACATAATTAAGGTAATGATTTTACATTTGTGTTTTTTTCCATGTTAATTTTTGTCAAAATGACAAACAGCTTCTAAGGTATAAGCAAATGGCAAAGAACTGGCAATTAGAGTAGATGAACAAATTTATAGACAGAATAATATCTCTTCCAATGAGATTTTCCAGGGGTAACATGTAACTACTGGGCTCAATAGCTAGACATGAATGCACTGTCTTTTCTCAGGAAACTGTTGCATGATGGATGGGTATTTGCTTGTTTGTTTTCTTCAGAATCCAACAATTCTCTTTCTTTTGAAAAAGTCTTTAAAATAGTCCAAATCTCATTGCTTAATATCTTTTTTTTCCAACACATGCCTCATTTTATCTCTTTGAATTTCTGTAAATAATTCCTGCTTATCCTTGGATACAACATGCCCTTTAAATATTTGTTCATGGCTTTTTTATTCTTCTCACCATTTGGCCAACTTACAATTGTTTAACTCTATTAATCTTTCTGCATAAGTAAATGCCACCAGCACCTTAATCATTTCTGTGGCTTAGATTGTTCAGTAATTACCTCACCCTTATTCTAGCAAATGAGATGACTGCTGTTTTCATGAAGAGAATTTCATGCTGAGGCCAGACTTTGGGTAGTAGGGAAGACTGAATCCTTTTGCTGTCTCACTTCTCTCTGGGGTAGGATCTGATTTGAATACAGGGACGAGGATATTGTACAAATCTATGCTAGGTAGAAACAGTCTTCTTGGTTTCATACCTGACGAATTAAAGGAAAGTGTAGGGAAAGTAACCAGACATCTTCACTGCATCTGCTCAGATTGGAAATGTTGCATACCACATCTCATACTTCTCCCAACAACAGGACATAGTTGATATCATTTTCATTTCATGGATGAGAGGAAGTGAAGGAATTTCTTCAGGGACTCATAGTGGCCAGGTGTAGTATCTGAACACAAGTCTGACAAATACGTACAGTTTTAGAATTAACTCAATGAATCCTAAATCATAATAAAGGTCAGCATTATATTCTAGTGTCTTCCTGGATGCACCCCTAGAACAGGCTAGAATGTCAACCACAAGATTCCCTCTGTTCATTCCTACAATTTTATTATTATTATTATACTTTATGTTCTAGGGTACATGTGCACAACATGCAGGTTTGTTGCATATGTATACATGTGCCATGTTGGTGTGCTGCACCCATTAACTCATGATTTACATTAGGTATATCTCCTAATGCTATCCCTCCCCCCTCCCCCCACCCCACCCCACAATAGGCCCTGGTGTGTGATGTTCCCCTTCCTGTGTCCAAGTGATCTCATTGTTCAGTTCCCACCTATGAGTGAGAATATGTGGTGTTTGGTTTTCTGTTCTTGTGATAGTTTGCTGAGAATGATGGTTTCCAACTGCATCCATGTTCCTACAAAGGACATGAACTGATCCTTTTTTATGGCTGCATAGTATTCCATGGTGTATATGTGCCACATTTTCTTAATCCAATCTGTCACTGATGGACATTTATTATTGTTATACTTCAAGTTCTGGCATACATGTGCAGAATGTGCAATTTTGTTACATAGGTATGCATGTGCCATGGTGATTTGTTGCACCCATCAACCCGTCATCTACATTAGGTATTTCTCCTAATGCTATCCCTCCCCTAGCTCCCCACCTCCCAACAGCCCCAGTGTGTGATGTTCCCCTCCCCATGTCCGTGTGTTCTCATTGTTCAGCTCCCACTTATGAGTGAGAACATGCGGTGTTTGGTTTTCTGTTCTTGTGATAGTTTGCTGAGAATGATGGTTTCCAGCTTCATCCATGTCCCTGCAAAGGACATGAACTGATCCTTTTTTATGGATGCACAGTATTCCATGGTGTATATGTGACCCATTTTCTTTATCCAGTCTATCATTGATGGACATTTGGGCTGGTTCCAAGTTTTTGCTATTGTGAATAGTGCTGCAATAAACACACATGTGCATGTGTCTTTGTAGTAGAATGATTTCTAATCCTTTGGGAGAACATGATGCAGAAACTCCTGGGACAGTAATGTTACAAATGATGGCCACCCTGCAGAAAAGAGCCTTCTCCAGCTCTGCCTCCCCTTCTTTCTGTTCAATGCATGGGACAATAGTTTTAAAAGCTATACAGGACAGCAGAGTTCAGACACGTTTGTTCCATCATCTCTTAGACTTTCCTTTTGGAGTAAGCCACTAAAAAGGGTGAAGCAAAGTTGAAGTTTTCCTATAATATTTCAAGTATTTCATGTTTGTCCAACTTTTATTTTCTGCATCCTAATGCCTTTGCATTTTGGAAAATTATAAAAAGTTACAAAAGTTGCTGAAGTTTCAAGAATATGACACTAATGAGCAAAGGTTTCCTGTTCCCATGCTACTGTTGCTGAACTGACAGAATTTTTATCATTAGAAATGCCCCGGTGTCCAAACACTCCCATAAATGTTATCGTTTTTACTTTCTGCATGGTTTATTGTTGTATAGCCAAGTGAAACTGAGATGCCTATTACAGTATTAAGTACTTTTTGCAACTTTCTATACTAACAAATCAGGCTAACCTGAAGGTAAAGGTACAATGTTTGTGTCTGTGTGGGTTCTCCTTTTGCTCTATGGTAGTAGTTATAAGGAATTCTTCAGCAGAATCTCCCTAGGAACATTCGTTTACAAGCTAAGTCTTTCTATCTGTTCACTTTTTTAAAAAGGAAACAGCAATTTGCAATATCCATTTTTTAAGCACTAACTGCTGTCATCATAACTGACTGGCCTCACACTACTATCCCTTCTCTTTTTTGAATTTTCTACACCATTCTCATTGACATCTCCAGAGAGAGGTCTGTTGATTTTTTTTTTCTTAAAACATGAATGTAAGAAAATACCCCAAATTTCACCTGCATTGTGTCTCACACATTTCCATCAGTATTATTTACCACTATCCTTACTAGAGCCCAAAGGTCCACAAACAACTGCCACCCTTCATGGTGTGGTGGGTGCTGGTAAAGCCCAGGAGGCAGACACAGAAAACTCTGGGCCTTGTGCTCCCACAAACTGGCTGGAAAACTTGGGGAGATCTGTCAGCATGCAGAGACCTCTATGCAATGAGCCCATTGAACAAAACAATTTGATAGATGCCTCTCAGCTTTCACTTCTTCTTTTGCACGCTGTGTAGAGTCCCTCATGAATTAGATCTTAGAAGACTGAGGCAGAAGTGTGTTCCTTTGCCACAGGAATTACATGTTACATGAAAAGGCTATCTACATTGTGGTTTTAATTTGTAGGATGGATACTTTAAAAGCCCTGACTTCAACACTATGCAATCTATGTCTGTAACAAAATTGCATCTGTACTCCATACACTCATACACACAAGCAAACAAACAGAAAAGGCCCTCTGGAGAACAGGATTGTCCTCCGGATGCTGACAGTTTATGTTCAGTGTCTGTCTCCCTGTCTCTGCCTCACCCCCTTTCTTTAGGGTTGGCTTTGACTCCATGCTTCCTGTTGGCTGCTCATTAAATGCAGCCTGAAAATAGTTGGTTAATCATCTCTGTATATTCTATAGATTCTACATATTTGTGGCACACAGCCCTCCCTCCTTCCCTGTAGTCACCCTGCTCTATATTTAGGTATGTAAAAGCTATAATTCTCCTATATTCACAGGTTTGAATATTGAGACAGGAAAAAAAAAGCCTACCCAAGTCTCCACTAAAAGTCTGTTTAATGCCTCCCAGTATTTATAGAACTCGATTCTTCCAGACACTTTTATTTGTTTTATCTTAACAAGTCTCATTATTTTCTTCTAGGGTTGGAATCTGCACAGAATTATTTTAAAAAATTACAGCTTGTGTACATAAGAGCAGTCACACTAGGTGCAAAGTTAAAACCCATTTAAAGAGAATAAAGCTTCAGTGAGGAAATAGGAAATAATGACAAGCCTAGGAAAAGAGGTCTAACTAACATGAATGACCACACACACACACACACACACACACACACACACACAGACACACATACCACAATTAGAGTCTCCACAACTCTGGTCTGTAACTTAATGAATGTCAAATTGCCTCACAGGAATTTCAGATCTTCAGTTTGAAGTTCTGGTAGGTAATATTGAACATATTCCTCAACAACAGCATGCATGCTTCTAAATAGCCACTAGAATTCATTTGAAAAGAGCAATACACACACACACACACACACACACACACACACACACACACACACCCCAGAAAACTGGCAAGCTGATCTAGATGGCAACATTGGATGAACTAGAAAACTGAGACCACTGGATACTAACCAATTTGAGTTAACAGTATCAGCTAGCTTTCTTTGGAAAAGAGAGAGAGGCACTAAACAAGTGAGGTTCTCAATTTTAATAAGTTTCATTAGTCAAACATAGGACTAAAGCTATTGGATTTTTATTAAAAGTGCCTCCTTTGAAAGAAGGCTAGACTAATGTATTTCTGATTAGCAATCAGCCAGTGAAATTTCAGATTCTCAAAACTATGACAGGATTTTGAGCAGGAAAAACATCCCTTGGTAAAACTCTCAGTAAATAGTAATTTTCCAAGTGAAGAAAATAATTATAAGTCAAGAGAATTGCTTTATGGCTTCAAGAAGTTAGTTATTCTGCACTTAATGGCGCCTGCATTCAAGGTGATTTCATTTAGATTGTATTACACACAGATGGTTTGATTAAACCAACTGAGTTAATAGTGGCTGTATCAATATTGGCTGCATCAGTATTGGCTGCAAGCATCTTGTTTCAGGAGGAAAAATGGGGTGTGCTATAAACTGCATATCTTGACATGGTATTTAAAGTTCCAGTAAAGAAACTACATAACACACAGAAATATTTGGCATTTGTCTGTTGGATTTGTTGTTAAGAAATGTATGAGCCTCTTTCATTTAAATACCTCTTGACACTGTAAAGAACCTTAGATAGACACAACGAAAGCCAAGAAGCTTAAAAAAAGGCAGAGCATAAGGAGAGAAAATACTAACATAATAAAAAAGGGAGAGATAAACCTGTAAAATGTAGGTGCCAGAATTCTTGGGATGGAGGACCTTGCATGCTCTTGTCTATATTCTCATGTCAGAGTGGCTCTAAGTATATGGTCCTCTTTAAGCACTTTTCGCTTTGAATAATAATGTGGCTAAATTGATAAAACTGAGATATTCCTATGGTTTCAAGTAAAAAGAAAGCAACCAATATCTTAGCTCATCAAACTTCATCATTATATGCATTGAACTTCACAGAAACTTTGATGTGGTGATGCTATCACAAGTCTATGAATATGTCCAACTCATCAAAATAAATTGCATTTTTGTATGTTCAGTATGTCTCAGTAAAGCTTAAAAAACCCTTTAAAGTAGACAATATTCTCCCTATTTTTCAAGTGAAAGAATGGAAACCGACAGATGTTAAGTAATTTTTCCTGGGCCATATAATCTATGGTAGTAGTAGTACTTTTCGATTTCTACTGCACAAACTTCTCGGGTTTCTGTTTGGTTGGTTGGTTGGTTGGTTGCATTTTTTGGGTTGTTTGTTTGTTTTTTGAGACAGAGTCTTGCTCTGTCCCCCAGGCTGGAGTGTAGTGGTGCGATCTTGGCTCACTGCAACCTCCACTTGTGGGGTTCAAGCAATTCTCCCCCCTCAGCCTCCTGTGCAGCTGGGGTTACAGGTGCACACCATAACCTCTAGCTAATTTTTGTATTTTTAGTAGAGACAGAGTTTCACCATGTTGTCCAGGCTGGTTTTGAACTCCTGATCTCAGGTGACCCACCCACTTCGGCCTCCCAAACTGCTGGAATTGCAGGCGTGAGCCACTGCATCCTGTCTGAATTCCCTATTTTGATATGATTCCCTCTTTACTTGGGGTCTCTTTGATAACAAATAAGAAAAATGAACAGAGGGCTAGTTGCAAGAAATCAGATTTGGAAGTCACTACTTGGGAAGTGGGAGGGAGATATCAAGAATTATGGCTTTAGTTCATCTTCTCCCACCCCTTTCTCTCAAATGTTGGTATTTCAATAATAGGAATTCCACCATATTTTTTTTCAGAAAGACTTTCTTTATATTTTCTTGTTTCATAAAATTTGAAACACCATAAAATCCAGGAGACAACCTAAAAGAGTAAATGTTCTTCCCAACCTTTGGGGAAAATTAGAATCCTCTTTTGTCCATTCCTAGCTTTTATTTCTCCTCCAAAATGCATTTCTTGTATTTTGACTAGAAAATCCTTTCAGTATTTCTCAAGCAAGACTAAAGCTGAACTAGAGTAGAGCACTTGGGCAGATTTATTAAATAACCTATATAGTGAAGATGATATGGAGGCCATTTAATTCTATTTCATAAATGTTATAGCAGTTTTTACATTCAAAATGCTATTTCACTTTCAAAATAAATATTATTGAGGTATAACAAGCACATTAAAAGAAGTGCACAAATCACACGCAACTTAATGAATTTTTGCAGAGTGAATAAATACACTTGTGTGAAGAGCATACAGATCAAAAATAGAACACTGCCAGTCCCCCAAGAAGCAATCCTCATGTGCTTTTCCAATCAGTGAAACCTAAAAGCAGCCACTCTCTTGACTTCCAACACAATGTATTAGTCTTGCCTGCTTGAAAAAACTATATATCAGTGATGTTATGCAGCATGTACTTTATTGTGTCTGGTTTCTTTTACCTAATATTGTATTTGCAGATTCATTCATGATATCTCTGCTAGTAGTTCATAAAATCTGTAGCGATGTCCCCCCTTTTTTTGATATTGACAACTTGTACCTTTTCTCTTTTATCTCATGCAGTTTTGTTTGGGTGTATTAAATTTTATTTAGTCTTTTTCAAAGAAATGACTTTTGGCTTAGCTGAATTTTCCTATTGTAATTTTTTTGTATTGATAAATTTCTTCTTAATTTTATTATTTGTTTTTAATTCCTTTAGGTTAAATTTGCTGTTCTTTTAACTTGGTGCAAGTATAAATTGTAGGCTTGTTGATTTTAAGCCATGGAAGAATTTAAACATTCATGGAAAATGGTAAATCTACCTGTAATCATGGCTGTAGCTGCACTAAAAAGTAGCGCTCTGTTATATTTTAATTTTCGCTTAGTAAAATATTTTCTAATTCTGTGATTTCTTCTTTCACCTAGGATTATTTAGAAGTGCTTGTTTACTTGCAAAATATTTAGCAATTGTCTGGTTATCTTTTTACAATAATAAATTACTAAATTTCTAGATTAAATCTACCATCATCAGAGAATAAGTAAAACAGCAAATTGAAAACAAAATGTTTATTTTACTTTGTAGCCAGATACAATATTCTCTGTATGACACTTACTTTAAGTTTATTGATTTTGTAGTTCTAATTTTTATTTTTTAATTTACTTTCTTTTCTCCATTTTTATCAGTTACTGAAGCAAACTGCTTTAAAAATCTCCCATTGCGATTGTGACTTTTTTTATATTTCCTCCAGACCTGTCAGTTTTTGCCTTCATTCTTTATAGGCTAATATAAAATTATTATATCTCACTGGTAGATATGTCCTTATGTCATAATATATTGCTTTTCACTTTCATGTTTATTTTTTATTTCCTATTAGTAAAATAACACCAGCTTTCTTTGGTTTAGTATTTGCATGGTGATTGTTTTCAATGCTTTTAACTTTTCTATGTTTTTATATTTCAGATGAACATCTTGTAAGTACAGGTTTATTTTGTTTGGTTTAGTTTCTGTTTTGAACTCACTCTCATAATCTCTGATTTTAAGTGAATTATTCAGTCTATTTACATTTAAATAAATTACTGATATAATTGAGTTTAAATCTACCATCTTAATATTTGTTTTCTATTTGTCCAATCTCTTCTGTGTCCGTTTTACTTTGTTTTCTGGTATTTTTTTTAACAAGAATTTTTTTCACTATTCTATTTTTCACCATTATGACTTGTGGCTTATAAATATATTATAATATACTTTAGCAATTACCCTAGATATTACCACATTTAATATTGACAATAGATTCTAATATAAATTTGAACACTTACCACTTTTTGTGAAAATATTGGGATCTTAGTTTTCTTTGTCACTTAATCTCACTATTTTTTGCCCCTTATCACCTATCCTGCTTTTGTTTTTACATATACATAAAGCTTATCAGAAACTATTTTTATTTTTTAACAGTATATTCAATATTTATTTAGTTATTTCCCCTTTCCATTGCTCTTTATCCCTTCCTGGATTTTTGTGTTAACATTTGTGAGGTTTTTTTTAACTTCTGTCTAGATATTCATTCATCCATTCGTTTTAGTGTAGTCTATTTGTTATGAATTCTGTCAATTTTGTTTGTGTGAAAATTTCTTTATTTTGCCTTTATTTTGGTGGAATAATATTTTTACTGGGCATAGAATTCTAGACTGGAAGTGTCATTCTTTTGTCCTCTATCTTCTTGGAAATTCAGCTATAATCTTATTGTTACTCATTTGAAGTTAATACATGTATGTGTTCCTTTATCCCCTGGCTACTTTTAAGATTCTCTTTCATCTTTTATGTCTATAATCTTATCAACATGGTGGTTTATTTGCATTTATCTTGCATGAGGTTTGCAGCATATTCTAAATCTGGATGTAAGGTTTACATGTCACCTTCATGATTTTTTAGTATCTCCAAATATTCCTTCAGTATTACATTTCTTCTCTCACTTTTGTCATTCTAGACTTGAATTACATTTATACTGGTCTTTATCATAATGTCCCACATGTTTTTACTCCCTTTTTTAGATTTTATACATTTTTTATGTTCTGTGCTTTCTGGTGGCTATTTTCAATTAAAACATTTTAAAATTACTTATTCTTCTCTTGCTATTGGACTCATCCATTGAATTTTCCTTTCCAGTATTATTTTTTTTCCAGTTTTAAATCTTCCATTTGATTAATTCAGTTCATTGGTTATGTCTCCATCATTTACTTTATTTTCTTAAACATATTAATTATAGTTATTTTAAAATCTGTGTCTGTTAACTCCTATATGTATTTATTTTTTTAATTGTTCCTTTTGGTATCTTTGGCAATTTTAGTAGTTTTTAATTGAGTGTTGGACATTTTAGAGAGAAAACTATAGAAGCTATGATTTTATCTTCTTTGAAGAGGATTTTTTTTCTTTTTATTACAGTTGGGGCAGAAGATTCCAGTTTACTGTAGTATGAAATATATTTGAAATTGGCTTTCACATGTATGTGTGTGCTAGCTTGTCTATTTCTAGTTTGATTTTTGGCTAACGTATAGTTTATAGGGGCTCCAACTGAAAACCTGGATGTTTACCAAGGCTACTCTTTATTGGCAAGCCCTAAACTTCAATTTTTGTCTCCTTAGCATTGTGGATTGCCAAAAGCTTTGCTCTGATTCTCAGCTTTTTGCCTTCCTCCACTTTCGAAGCAGCAAATTCTTGAGAGAAAAAGTAATGTACAACACAGTGCTCATCTCCATATGTTTTCCTTTCTTCCAAATGTTGGCCCCTTAAGTCCTGGTTGCCTTGGAAGATTTCCAGTGCCATCAACCAATTTTCTTTCTTTTCTTTTTTCAAAATATCTAGCTTTCACATTTGGTAGGAGTGTTGGTCTTATGCTTAATAGTTGGTTATAACTAGCAGTGAAAATTTTAAATCATAATTCTCAGAGAAACTGGCTATTAGGAAATATTATTTCCATGTTGGGTCCCTAATTCTTAAATATAGAAAGACTATCAAATATCTTGACAAAAATAGAGAGGATGTTTTTGTCATATAAAACTCATGACCAAGTCTTCAGCTCCAATTTTTTAATGTAAATTTTTTGAATTTTTTGGAAGAAAAATATTGACTAGCTTTTTATCTGATTTGATCTTTCAGAACATTACCCACTGACTAAATCCATATTCCACTCTAATTTTTAATAAAATCTGGGGCAGAGATGAGTATTTTTGTCAATACTTTTGTCATTCTAGACTTGAATTACATTTATACTGGTCTTTATCATAATGTCCCACATGTTTTTACTCCCTTTTTTAGATTTTATACATTTTTTATGTTCTGTGCTTTCTGGTGGCTATTTTCAATTAAAACATTTTAAAATTACTTATTCTTCTCTTGCTATTGGACTCATCCATTGAATTTTCCTTTCCAGTATTATTTTTTTTCCAGTTTTAAATCTTCCATTTGATTAATTCAGTTCATTGGTTATGTCTCCATCATTTACTTTATTTTCTTAAACATATTAATTATAGTTATTTTAAAATCTGTGTCTGTTAACTCCTATATGTATTTATTTTTTTAATTGTTCCTTTTGGTATCTTTGGCAATTTTAGTAGTTTTTAATTGAGTGTTGGACATTTTAGAGAGAAAACTATAGAAGCTATGATTTTATCTTCTTTGAAGAGGATTTTTTTTCTTTTTATTACAGTTGGGGCAGAAGATTCCAGTTTACTGTAGTATGAAATATATTTGAAATTGGCTTTCACATGTATGTGTGTGCTAGCTTGTCTATTTCTAGTTTGATTTTTGGCTAACGTATAGTTTATAGGGGCTCCAACTGAAAACCTGGATGTTTACCAAGGCTACTCTTTATTGGCAAGCCCTAAACTTCAATTTTTGTCTCCTTAGCATTGTGGATTGCCAAAAGCTTTGCTCTGATTCTCAGCTTTTTGCCTTCCTCCACTTTCGAAGCAGCAAATTCTTGAGAGAAAAAGTAATGTACAACACAGTGCTCATCTCCATATGTTTTCCTTTCTTCCAAATGTTGGCCCCTTAAGTCCTGGTTGCCTTGGAAGATTTCCAGTGCCATCAACCAATTTTCTTTCTTTTCTTTTTTCAAAATATCTAGCTTTCACATTTGGTAGGAGTGTTGGTCTTATGCTTAATAGTTGGTTATAACTAGCAGTGAAAATTTTAAATCATAATTCTCAGAGAAACTGGCTATTAGGAAATATTATTTCCATGTTGGGTCCCTAATTCTTAAATATAGAAAGACTATCAAATATCTTGACAAAAATAGAGAGGATGTTTTTGTCATATAAAACTCATGACCAAGTCTTCAGCTCCAATTTTTTAATGTAAATTTTTTGAATTTTTTGGAAGAAAAATATTGACTAGCTTTTTATCTGATTTGATCTTTCAGAACATTACCCACTGACTAAATCCATATTCCACTCTAATTTTTAATAAAATCTGGGGCAGAGATGAGTATTTTTGTCAATACTCATTTCTGGGGATGTGTGTGTGTGTGTGTGTGTGTGTGTGTGTGTATGTTGTATGTTTCATGCCTTTATACAGGTTGAGACCTGTCTCTTATACACATCTAGATGTGTATAAGAGACAGTTCAATAATAGGAATTCCACCATATTTTTTTTCAGAAAGACTTTCTTTATATTTTCTTGTTTCATAAAATTTGAAACACCATAAAATCCAGGAGACAACCTAAAAGAGTAAATGTTCTTCCCAACCTTTGGGGAAAATTAGAATCCTCTTTTGTCCATTCCTAGCTTTTATTTCTCCTCCAAAATGCATTTCTTGTATTTTGACTAGAAAATCCTTTCAGTATTTCTCAAGCAAGACTAAAGCTGAACTAGAGTAGAGCACTTGGGCAGATTTATTAAATAACCTATATAGTGAAGATGATATGGAGGCCATTTAATTCTATTTCATAAATGTTATAGCAGTTTTTACATTCAAAATGCTATTTCACTTTCAAAATAAATATTATTGAGGTATAACAAGCACATTAAAAGAAGTGCACAAATCACACGCAACTTAATGAATTTTTGCAGAGTGAATAAATACACTTGTGTGAAGAGCATACAGATCAAAAATAGAACACTGCCAGTCCCCCAAGAAGCAATCCTCATGTGCTTTTCCAATCAGTGAAACCTAAAAGCAGCCACTCTCTTGACTTCCAACACAATGTATTAGTCTTGCCTGCTTGAAAAAACTATATATCAGTGATGTTATGCAGCATGTACTTTATTGTGTCTGGTTTCTTTTACCTAATATTGTATTTGCAGATTCATTCATGATATCTCTGCTAGTAGTTCATAAAATCTGTAGCGATGTCCCCCCTTTTTTTGATATTGACAACTTGTACCTTTTCTCTTTTATCTCATGCAGTTTTGTTTGGGTGTATTAAATTTTATTTAGTCTTTTTCAAAGAAATGACTTTTGGCTTAGCTGAATTTTCCTATTGTAATTTTTTTGTATTGATAAATTTCTTCTTAATTTTATTATTTGTTTTTAATTCCTTTAGGTTAAATTTGCTGTTCTTTTAACTTGGTGCAAGTATAAATTGTAGGCTTGTTGATTTTAAGCCATGGAAGAATTTAAACATTCATGGAAAATGGTAAATCTACCTGTAATCATGGCTGTAGCTGCACTAAAAAGTAGCGCTCTGTTATATTTTAATTTTCGCTTAGTAAAATATTTTCTAATTCTGTGATTTCTTCTTTCACCTAGGATTATTTAGAAGTGCTTGTTTACTTGCAAAATATTTAGCAATTGTCTGGTTATCTTTTTACAATAATAAATTACTAAATTTCTAGATTAAATCTACCATCATCAGAGAATAAGTAAAACAGCAAATTGAAAACAAAATGTTTATTTTACTTTGTAGCCAGATACAATATTCTCTGTATGACACTTACTTTAAGTTTATTGATTTTGTAGTTCTAATTTTTATTTTTTAATTTACTTTCTTTTCTCCATTTTTATCAGTTACTGAAGCAAACTGCTTTAAAAATCTCCCATTGCGATTGTGACTTTTTTTATATTTCCTCCAGACCTGTCAGTTTTTGCCTTCATTCTTTATAGGCTAATATAAAATTATTATATCTCACTAAAATCCTTTCAGTATTTCTCAAGCAAGACTAAAGCTGAACTAGAGTAGAGCACTTGGGCAGATTTATTAAATAACCTATATAGTGAAGATGATA
>NW_012101754.1:1186035-1230126 GCF_000951045.1 Mandrillus leucophaeus | reverse complement strand
AGGCAGAGTTTGCAGTAAGCCGAGATTGCACCACTGCACTCCAGCCTGGGGAGCAGAGTAAGACTGTCTCCAAAAAATAAAAAATAAAATAAATTAAAAATAAAAATCCTAAATGCTTCAGTGAACATTTCCTTTGAGCATAACCATTGAACATCATGTTAGTGTTCCAGAAGTTTCAGATTTAGGAGCATTTTTGGTTTCAGGTTTTTGAATTAGGAACGCTCAACCTATACTTATTTATCATTATTTATAATTCCAGCTGGTAGTATTTTTGTTGTAAAATTTGGGTTATTCTTTCACTTTTCAAGTTCGTTTCCTGGCAGCAACAAACTTGTAGATTATCAAACCACCTTCCAGAAAATTAAAAACCTATGAACTTACCTGAAAAAGTGCCTTATAAAGATTTGGGTGGGATCTAATTATGACTTAGCTCTTAAACTTCACAAGAGAGGTTGGAAACAGCATATCTCTTACTCCAGGCTGCTATAACTCTGGGCAACGGATGTATTCTTACCCATAAGCATCCTGCAAAGACTGGAGTAGCCCTAACAAGAAATCTGAGTGTTCTTCCCTGAAGCCCGTGGTTCATTGTGATGCTGCTAACAGCTTTGGCCACACCCCAAATAGACTTCTATTTGCAGAGCTCTTCCACATTAGGCCTGTGTGCTTTTGAATAAGTGACTCAGCTGCTCTAATCTTAATATTCTTATTTCTCAACTAAGTTTATAATTCTGTCTATTCTGCTTAACTCACAAGTAAAACTTGAATGAGATAACGCATGTGAGAGTGTTTGTTAATTGTCATGCTCTATGCGCATATGCTGAGAGGGGCAAAGGGGACCTAGGTAAATCTTTCCACATGTCTATTGATCAGAGCCCTTTTCTTCTCCTGTACACTTAATAATATATATCCTAGCATACCATGTTTCTAATTTAATTTCCAGGGATATTGATATAAATCAGTTTGGAAATGTGAATTGGGAGAAAAAGATAAAAGTTATTCATCATTTACTTCCATATTTCTTATCCTTATTCATGTTCTAGTATATTTTCTTATGTCTTGCCTAGAAGCAGTTTCAATGATTATCAGTTCAGTCATCTTATTTTGTAGATAAAGTTACCCCAAAACATAGATAAGGTCCAAAAATGTGAAATCCCCTATTATGGTCTCATGGTGAGTCATTGTCAGAGCCTGATGAGAAATAACTCCCCTAACTGGTTTTATTGATTACTGTTGATACAGTATTGCATCACTGCATCATTGTAGATAAAGCACACACATAGATATACATGTCTGCCTATGTGCGTGTAGGTGCACATATGTACTCCAAAAAATAGCTTATCTGAGACTGTAAGAAAGGATCTATTCTATTTTTCATCTCTTCCTTCATCCCTAAGTGACAGGAAAGAAGGGATTTCCTTTCCACTCAGATTCCCCTCTGTTAAAGCATTACTGTTTCCTCTTTGGAGCCTTTTGCTGCCTCTCGTTGTGTTTCTTCATTGTGGAGTAGGAGTCACACTGTGAGAAAATCTGAATATTAGAAGACAAAGTCTGTGGATATGACCCATAGGCTTGCTGAGGAGTGATGTAATAGCCAGGGAGTGATGCTAGATGAGAGGTGAGAGATGGAATGTACAGAGTGGGGAGCATAGAAAAGGGAGCTATGGAGTTCAGGCAAATGCAATGCAAAAGCCACAGCACCTTAGTGTGAGTGCCGTCGTCTGAAACTTTGTCCTTGGTGGTGTGGGAAGCATTGATTTGGGGCAAGAAAAAGGCAAGATATTTAGCTGATACTGACGTGATGATAGGAACACAAAATGAGAAAAATATTCAGGAACTGTTATTGCTCTACCTTATTATTAAAAAGAAAGGGAAGAGAGGTTTTTGCTAGCTAACAAACTTTGCAAATGGATGTGAATACCCTTGGAGAACCAAGCAGTACATAGGTATGAGAACCCATTGGTATATCTTTATGCAGTATCAATTTTAATTATGGTTAAGTAACTTTAAATACTTGATATCAAACCAAACAGGTATTTAGTAGATTATCATTGTTAGGATATTTGAGTAGAATACGAGATTCAAAAGAAATTCTCGATTGCCAGATGCTTTGAGACTCCATCCCTCAGGCTCACCAGCAAACATGACCATTTACTTTCCTCTACCATTGAAAGTACTTATGTAAAAAAATACTTGAGAATAACTAGAGCATTTTTGTTACAGAATATGTCTAAGCACTCCATATAACTCTCACAAATCTCTCCCTTCATTTTTGTCTTCTAAATAGCAAACAACAGATGTTCCCTTTTTAACTTCCTAATGCAAAGTATAGAAAGTTGATTCATTGCAATTTATGCATTCTTTTCTTACATTTTAACTTTTTAAAGTTACTTCTCTCGGGCAGGTGTGTTTGCACTTCAGTGACCATTCTGATGAGAGTAATCATCTTTCACATGGTTTTTAAAGGTTTTAAAATTTTGAGTGATTCTTTACTCAGTATAAGACAACATGTTACATTCATGTCTAGAATAAGAACAAGTATTTTTATTGTGCAAAATTAACTTTGAATGAATGAACAGAAGTAGGAAGTAACTGGAGGAATGGAGAAGAAATACATAAAATATTTCTTTATGCTTTGCCTGGATTTATACACTGAAATTGACATCCTTACTTTGTACTTATAAAGGACTAAAGGCATTTGTAAGAAGATTACATTCTCAGACTTCAGAAACTGTTGAAAATTCAATGATTTCTTTAAAAGTGTTACTTAATATACTTTGTAAAATCATCTTTCCCAAACAGTCATTAGGAATTTAATGGCAGGTAAGATCTCTGAAGCATATACCCACATTAACATGACAAGAAAAGGATGCACACTTTGACCTTTATTTAAAGAAGTCCAGAAATGGATATTAATATTAACAGAATCTCAAAAGTTGAATTACTGAGGATATATTCAGCAAATAATTTAAGAGTTCCAGATTTAATGATTTGAAACATGTCTCCATATTGGGTGAACTAATATTCTTTATGTGATTCTTAAATGAGGGCAAAGAACGCTTTCATCTGTTTTATTTTGTTGTCTAAGGTAACAGCAGAATTAATATTTTTTTTCTTTTTCCATGCTCTGCTTCTCCATGCAAATGCAAATTGTGCTGGAAAGGCAAAGTTGAAGGTGGCTAATAAAGAGCAACAATGTATTTGTCAGTTTCAATTACAGACACCATTGCGATTAAGTATATTTCTCCTCATCTTCCTTCCTTCTTTTTTTCTTTAATCTTACAGTGAAGGAAAATCTTATTATATGTCCCAAACCGTGATAGGAAGTTAGAGAAGCTCAGTTTCACATCTGATGCTCACTCTACATTAATTACCAATAAAATCTGTCAGTGGGTACATGTTAAGCAAGATAACAGGCTATAAAGAGCTTCTTGGCAGAAATAGTAGGTTAAAATGGGAGTGGAAATTTCTTTGTCAACTTCGCAGCTGTAGCGCTGGGTGCGGGGCAGGACTTTGTGTTTCCGAGACCGCTTCTTTGTACTTAGGACAAGGATAAGTCTCAGTCAGTTCCCCTGACCGGGGGAGTTCATTGCACTAATAGATAATTCCTGAGATGCTATGTACCACTAATATTTTATGTCTATGGCCCATACAGGTGGTGTTTCTTCAATTAGAAGCACCAGCAAGCTAAACAAAGTATCATGACAGTAATCACACAAAGGTGAATTTAAAGCTTTACCTCTTCTCTCACCTACCCATTTTCATTTTTCTATCTTCTCTTCCATATTTGTATATTTGTAAGTTATTTTAATCATAATGTAGATACAGTCCAATCTTAGCAGGAGCTGTTAAACCTCGAACGGGTTAAGGTATATTAAATCACCTTTAAAGCCTATTCCAAATGCAAAAGAAGCCTGCTATTATTGTCACTCTTTCTTAAATATCTTTCCATATCTCTGCAAGATAAAAAGTGTGGAGGAAAAAAAAAAAAGACAGGAAAGGTTGGGTTGGGCTGTTGTGTTCAGTGAAAGCACTTTCGCTAACACAGAGGACCTGCCCTATGATGATGCCTCTGGGAGTCAAAGAAAACACAGGCCCGCCCCTTGAGATGCTAAGAATCTCATCAAGTGTATTGGTTTCTCACTGCTGTAACAACAAGTCATTACAAACTTCATGGCTTGAAAGAACATAAACTGATTATCTTATAGTTCTGTAGGCTAAAATTCTGACATGGATCTCACCAGGCTAAAATCAACTTGTCAGTAGGGCTCTGATCCTTTTTGGAAGCTCTAGAAAAGAATCAATTTCTTTGCCTTCTTCCATTTCTAGAGGCCATCTACATTCCTTGGCATGTGGTGCTTTCCTTGAACTTCAAGGTCAACAATGTTGCATTTTTCTGATAATTATTTCATAGTCACCTCTCTCTTCCACTCTCCTTTTAAGAACCCTGTTATTATACTGGACACACCCAAATAATCCAGGATAATCTCACCATGCCATGGTCCCTAACTTAATCTTGTATGCAAAGACCCTTCTGCCATGTCATGTAACACTGTCACACACTTCAAGTATAAGAATGTAGGTGCTTTTAGGGAGTCATTGTTCTCTCCACCAAAGCAAAGCAATCACACGGACACATAATTACAATACATTATACTTAATGCTATAGTGGCACTTGGCTGCAGAATATCGTGATGGTACCACACAGGCTGACTTCATGCAGTTCAAGGTGCAGGAGCAGGAAAAATCTGCCAGAGGAGATCATGGACAGAGAGCTGATGACAGGATGAATAGGAACTAGCCATTTGAAAAGGTGCAAAGACTGGCTTTCAATAGCAGGCAGCCCACGCAGAGAGCAAGCCTCTCTTAAAATCCTACCATACTGCCTCCTACATTACTCTTGCAATTATGTCCTTGTCATGGTCCAGCCTCTGAGAAAGGATCTGGCATCTATTGCAGGGTCATGGGTATGGCATTATAACTGCATGCATCGTACCCAACATCCAGTGACCACAGCAATACTTCACCTGTCTACATATGATCTTGCCACTGTCTGCTTTAATCTATTGACCTCAACTATTCTTAGGATGCAATTCATTTTTTATATAATTAGCAGACCTCCCAAGATTTGGAC
Organism: Mandrillus leucophaeus; assembly: GCF_000951045.1. NCBI lineage: Eukaryota > Metazoa > Chordata > Mammalia > Primates > Cercopithecidae > Mandrillus > Mandrillus leucophaeus. The sequence goes on along the minus strand of NW_012101754.1, from coordinate 1,224,992 downwards.
ACTTGGCCATCTTTTCCATCCTCATTCCATGGTGATGCTCCTCGCTTTATCTAAAATAACATATGAGATTCATGTGGCATCCTGTGCTGTCAGTTGGACAGAGATTGTTATGTCCACCTTTCAGAGAAATTCGAGAGGTTGTGACTTACATTAAATCACATAGCTCATTGGCAACTGAACCCCACTGTTTTCCCGGCACACTGTGGGGAGGCCAGCCTGCTGTCAAATGTTCGATTTTGTTCCTGGAGATTTCAGGATGGATTTGGGACAAACTACCTCTTTGTTTTCTGCAAATTCATTTTCCCTTTAGCCATATAACACTGGATTTGGGGTATTTTGGGGACATGGTAGTGAGTCATGACAAGTTTAATTCCTTTTACTTCACATGTTCAGTGGCCCATGTAATTACAAGGCACAGGGATTTCCTCTCTGCTGTTAAGAGAATTATCAAGTTAAGAATGTCTTGATCTTAATTAGTTTTTACTAGGCCTTTCTGATGCCCAAATAATATATGTGGCTAAATGGTAAACAATAAGGATGAGGCCCATTTTTTGTTTGTTTGTTTCTAAAACACTTTTCAAAGAATGTACAGTGGGAACCTACAAGGAAATCTTCGTCTCAAAAGTTTTTTATATAAAAGTTTAATATAAGGCACTTTTCCTTATGGTAAAATTAAGAGTTTAGATAAGGGATACATTTTTAAATAATAAAAAATGTAAAAAGACGCTTCTTTTGCATCTTTGGATTGTGTTGTGTTCAATTCCATATTATTTTATTTTCCTTGCTATGCAAACTCTAGACATCTTAAAAATTAGCTATTGGTCATCTTATCAATTATCCTGTAAGTCTGCCACGTAATTGGATAGCTTTTTTGTTTTTTGTTATGTTACATCTTCTTACCCCTAACATGTACACTCTCATTCTCTGTATTTATTCATAGAGTTCTCATCTCTCAACTTCTGTCTCTATTTCTGATATCCTCCATCTGAAGCATGTATCAGAAGTTCTCTCTGTGATTGATGGAATAAATTAAAACTGTGTGATTACTTCCTACTATATTCAGCAGCTCGGATCAAAAGCTTAGATTTACAACTTTCTAACTGTGTGAACATTATCAAATATCTGATTGGGTTAAGTTTCTAATTTTATGTGTATATTTATATGCGTGTGTGTATATATATGTATATATGTATATGTGTGTATATGTAGAAATGTAGAGATCTGTGTGTGTATTTACATAACTAAAATTAGTGCATTAATAATAGATCTGCATGGTTTTCAAAGGATGATGTCAATTAATGTTTATAAAATTCTTAGTAGTGTGTTTGACACAGTGAATAATGGCTAAATGATGGCTGTCATTCTTGTTACTGTTGTTATTACAACCAGCATGGTGACTGCATATGGGAAGATACAGAGCAGACTATGAGGACCAGAAAGAGAAGGATGCCTTCTTGTATTATTACTAGGCATTAGGTTGCTTTCTGCAAGGTGGCGGCTATAAAGTATTCTGGGATGGCACTATCTGAACGCTGAGAGCAAAGGGCCCATCTCCAGAGGGCACATCTGGAATTGGGTTATATTCCTCACAACTGGAGAGAGGGAAGGCCAATGTGATGTGAGGGCCCAGGCATTTGGAGCAAGGTAACTGGACTGCAGGGGCTTTTGTAGAAGAAGAGGTACAAAGCAGAGGGTAGTGAGTCTCCTTACACAAAGTATTCACCTCTCTGTATTATGGTTGCCAGTTTCACAGATGTGAACTATGAATTCAAATTTAATTTCCTGTAAAAGGTACAGTGAAAATAAATAGCAAAAGCAGAAAAAATGTTAACCTCAGCTTAGCCTCTGCTAAGGGCCAGGCAACAGTCCTGAAACCACCATCCACTGGATCTTGGTGATCCTACCTTGATGGGGTAGACATTATTCCCCTTGTCTTCTTATCAATAAGAAAAAAAAGGCTCCTGAAAGGTGAGATACCTTGTCCAACTCAGGGATCTGGTGAGAGGGTAACTGGCTCCACCTTTGTCCCGATTTCAAGTTCTTTCTTCCTCCACCCCCAATCCCCTCTTAGCCAGAGTCAGTGCTGCAGATGTGTGAGCGAGGCAGGTAGCAGTACATGTGACTCTGGGCCTGACATCTTGCTGTGTGTGGCATTGCCAGGGAAATGCTGAGCTACAGGACCCCTTGACCTGTCTGCTTCCATGAATGTACAGAAGCGTAAATTCTGCTCTCTGACTGTGAAACATTTTGTTCCCATATGGAGGTTGCGTGAGAGTAGAGCATTGTGGATACACCCCATATTGTTGTAACCTATTTTCTGCTGTTCTTGCTGAGATCTGAGGATTTTTATTTAAAGTTCTGCCTTTCTGGGTTGACCTTAGGAGCTATAGATTTCATTTTCCTGGAGGGACTTAGAGGAACAGAGGTCCCCAAATGGTTCTCCCTGGCTCACTGCAGAGCAAAGCAGACAAAAAGGTTTTTACAAGTCCTGGGCAGTCAGCATTAGTCTGTTTTCCAAGAACGATGTTTTTTTTCAGGTAAAACAGGAAATGCTTTTCACACATTAAATGTAGAGGTGTGCTACAGGTGTGGACTGCTTAAGAAAGAAAGAAAGTCATGCGACAAAAGCACCCAAACCTCCTCAGCAAGGCTCTGAAATATGCAGAAAAGCAGTTCCTCTCTAGTATTGAAGCCCTCGCGTAAGTGAAAAATTATATCAGAACTTAACTATTACATTTTTTAGTCTAAAGGAACTATGCCTTTTGTTTTGTTTTGGTTTGGTTTGGTTTGGTTTTGCTTTTGTATTGTTTAAGTGAATTGAGTTTTAGAACTCAGCCAAGATGGTTTGGTACAATATCATAATTAGGGAATACAGACTGGTTCTTGACAGGAGAGATTAGAGACTATTTCATAAACGGGGATATTTAAGCTAAGGCTTGATATAGGGCAGTGTTTTGACAGGTGTAAAGGCATAAGAAATCATCTGAATAAAGATGAATGCGATAAAAATGCATGAGTGTAGGCTAAGTAGCACTGCAAAGCAAAGTACTCTCAGAGCCCGAAACGTGTAGAGGTTGGAATCAACTCTCTCTCTCATTAACCAGACAATACTAAGCAGATGATGCCTGTTCTCAGATCCAGATTTTCTCCATGTGTTACATGGAGTAGGTTAAAGATGGAAATAATGTATGTTAGAAATTTCTAGGTTAAAAAGTACATAGTAAAGTTCCCTTGTTCTTTCCTTTATCTGACAAGACATCAGCTTGACGTTTTGCTTTGATGAGTGGTTTGCAATCTATTTCCCAATGTGGAGATGGATGGATTTCTTCAGACCTGAGTTTATAAATATGTCTGGTTTTTTTTCCATTTATTTATATTTCACATGAGTAAAACCAGGGGCATAAAATAGCTCTACAATTCCATTAAACTCAAAAATCTAGAAAATGTATCTTAGTACTTAAATGTTGAGACAGAGAGTGAATATCAAATTCCTTTCTTCAAATACTGTAGTGAATGAGAAAAGGCAAAAACTATCCTGGGAGCCAGGCATTACAGCTCAGATTTTTCTCATCATTAGCTACATAGTCCTCTGAAGTGAAGCCGGTTATGTCTCTAAATCAGTGAACATGGCAGTTGAACTTTATTTTTTTAAATGGCAGTTCCTCTATGAGTCTGCTGGGGCTACCTTAACAAAATATCACAGACTGGGTGACTTCAATAACAGAAATGTGTTTTCTCACAGTTCTGAAAGCTACAAGCTCAAGATTAAGGCATTGGCATGCTTGATTTCTCTGAGGCCTCTCTCCTTGGCTTGTAGATGCTGTCTTCGCCCTTGGTCTACATGTGGTCTTTTGTCTGTAGTTGTCTGAGGTCCTAATCTCCTCTTCTAGAAGGAAACCAGACCTATTGGACTAAGGCGCAACCTAATGACCTCATTTTAACTTAATTACATCTTTAAGCGCCCTGTCTGCAAATGTAGTTCATTCTGAGCATTAAGACTTCAACATAGGAGTTTTAGGGGGACACAATTCATTTAATAATACTTCCTTTGAGGCTTTCACACCATTAGACCCAAGTAAGAAGAAATGCATCTTTGAAGAAGTGTTTTGTTGTACTCTGTCTGAAGGTAATCTTGGAAATACGTGGTCCTTTACAGTTGTCTGCCTTTGAGTTGACCAGGGAGATGCTCATTTATTTAACTGCATGAAAACATTTCAGAAAAATGTTGACAGGGATTTAAAGCTTTGCTATTGTGTATTAATGATCTTGTTATATATCCTCCTATCATAAAGCTACAGAGTAAGCTTGATTAAAAATTAAATTAACCCCCTGTGGAAATGTCAGTAGGAATCATATTGAATTACCTAAAGTCACATAATTTCTTAAAAAGCCTCCCAATTCTTGAGCACAAACTTTAAATTTTACACACACACACATATTCATGTATATATTTATATGTATGTATATGCACACAGAAAATGCTACCATTATTCACAGAAAAGCTTAAAATTTCAGAAATAGAAAATTAGAAACACAGTGCAGTACTTTTTCAGGTTAAAATTTTAACATTTATTTTTACCAAGCATCTGCTGTGTGAAGAATAGGTTGCCCCTACCAGCAGTTCCCAGTGTTCTCTAAAATGTGACTTTGATGGGTCACTTCTTGAGAAAAAGATGAGAAAATATGTTTACTATTTTTCTAATGTTCAGTGTGCAAACTTTTAGCTTGAGTTTCATGTGTGCCCAGAGCTGCCTGCAAACTTCTGTCAGCCTCACCTACCATTATCCCCAAAGCCTACAAATCCATCTCTCTTCAGAAAATACTTTGGACTTCCTCCCAAGAGGACATCTCCTTACTTGAAAAAGGTACTTCATTCTGTCATCCACATCTTGGCCATCTCTGACTCAATTTCATCTCAGTTTCTCTCCAAACCCTTCCACTAACCACCTGGATTAAAATGACCAGATGTTACAATTTGTATCTATAGCAAACATTTTTATGGTTAATTTTTTGATACATAATGATTGTGCATATTTCTGGGGCGTGTGATATTTAGATACATAACTACAATGTGTAATGATCAAATCAGGGTAACTAGAATATCCATTGCCTCAAACATTGTTCAATTTCTGTGTGGGGAACATTCCAAATCTTTCTTCCTGCTCTTTTGAAATATACAGTAAATTATTGCTAACTATAGTCATCCTAATGTGCTATCAAATACTAGACCTTATTCTTTCTATTTAACTGAACTGTATTTTTGTGCCCATTAAATAACTTTTCTTCATTATTTACCCCTACTCCTTCCCAGCCCCTGCAAACCACCATTCTGCTATCTCCATGAGATCAATTTTTTTGGCTCCCACAAGAGCATGAGATAGCTGTTTTTCTGTGCCCCTTATTTCACTTAACATAAGGTCCTCCAGTTCCATCCATGTTGCTGCAAATGAAAGGATTTCACTCATTTGTATGGCTTAGTAATATTTCATTGTATATTATATAAATTCCATTATATATGTGCATGTGTGTATGTGTGTATATATACACATATATATATGAAATATATTTACATACCACATTTTCTTTATCCATTCATGCATTGATGGACATTGACCCCCCCCTATTTTGGCTATTGTGAATAGTGATACAACAAACATGAGAGTACAGATTTTTTTTTTTCAATATACTTATTTCCTTTCTTTTAGACATATACCCAGCAGTGGAATTGCTGGATCATATGATGTTCCACTTTTTATTTTTTGAGAATCCTCCGTACTGTTTTCCATAGTGGTTGTACTAATTTACTTTCCCACCAAAAATTGTATGAGGGTTCTTCTTTGTCTGCATCTTCCCTGGCATATGTTATTTTCCTCATTTTGATAATAGCCATGTCAACTGGGGTGAGATGGTATCTCATTGCGGTTTTGATTTGCATTTCTCTGGTGATTAGTGATGTTGAACATTTTAAAAATATAACTGTTGGCCATTTGTATGTCTTCTTTTAAGAATGTCTATTCAGATCTTTGCCCGTTTTTAAATTGGGTTTGTTATTTTGTTGTTGTTGTTGTTATTGTTGTTGTTGTTGAGTTGTTCAAGTTTCTTACATATTCTGGTTCTCAATCCCTTGTTAGATAGTTGGCAAATATTTTCTCGTTCTGTAGGTTGTGTCTTCATTCTCTTGGTGTGCAGAAGTTTGTCAGCTTAATATAATCCCATTTATCTATATTTGCTTTTCTTGCTTACACTTTTGAGGTCTTAACCCCAAAATTCTTGCTGAGACCAATGTCCTGAGACAATTCTTTAATGTTTTCTTCCAGTAGTTTTAAAGTTTCAGGTCTTAACGTCTTACATTTAAATCTTTAATACATTTTCAGTTGATTTTTTAATATAGTGAGAGATAGGGATCTATTATTGTTTTGCATATGGATATCCAGTCTTCCTAGCACCGTTTATTAAAGAAAGTATCCTTTTCCCGAAGTGTGTTCTTGGTGCCTTTGTCAAAAATGAGTTTGTGAACAAAAATGTGTGGATTCATTTCCGGGCTCTCTATTCTGTTCCACTGGTCTGTGTGTCTGTTTTTATGCTGGTATTATGCAGTGTTAGTTACTATGGCTTTGTAGTATATTTTGAAGTCAGTCAGTGTGATGCTTCTAGCTTGTTCTTCATAGCAAGCATTTTTAGAGTTACTTCTAAAGGATGATCATCTTCCTTGGCCAGTGACATCAAATAAATTACTATTAAGTGTTTTTCAGTGCTGAGCTGTTTTCTATATAATCCAACCTGATGGTCACATAAAGCTGTAAATATTTTAAGGAAGAAAATACCTTAAACTTCCTAGTAGATTTGGATATTAACACTGTCTTTTCATAGAGCTGAAATTAAAGGAGGAGTTTTTATTTGGTTTTCACACACATGTCCTGAGGCAATAACCTGAAATTTTAAAAGTGGTTTCAAATGTTAGATTTTCTATCCACTGTACAACTGTACTATAAAATTAAAGGAAACAAAAAACAGGCATGGGCATACGATAGTTAGACGGTATTCCCAAGTGTGGTATTTTGAAGTTTTGCATTTGGGTTTCCTCGTGACGTTCATTTGAAACCTGGTTCATTGAGGTCTAGCTGCAAACCTTCCAGATCTTGTCCTTCTTTGCAGCTCCAGGTTTCTCGGGCCTATGGTTCTCCAGGACCCTGCATTTTTTTTTTTTTTTTCCAGAGGCCTGTGTCAGATTAGTTACACACACAAAAAAAGGCTTTTGGGTAAAGGGAAACTTCATGTACTGAGCAAGAAGCATGAATGTAAAAATATAGAACCCCTAGGGATAAGGAATTCAGTGGCTACCTATGCCATTCAAAAGGAGTGTGCCAAAATGTGCGCTGAGTAGTGCCTTTCCCAGCATTTTCTTTTTTTAGAAATTAAAAGTATGGGTCTGATGCCAAAGCTACAAACCATACATCCAATTTAAGTGAAGGACTTAAATGTACATTTGGGAGAGTTGAGGGAAAGCAGAAAGAGGATCTGTTTCTGAATCACCTCGCCTCTTTCTCTTCCTCCCTCCCACCCTCCACCCTGAAAACATGTCCACACAGTGGGATTGCTTGTTAAATTAGCACACTATGACTATGTGACTATATTTGTGAAATAGAGTCAAATTAAAATTGAAAGAAAATAACTGAAATACAAAAACTATGAAAAGAAAGTTGAATCCATCATCTAGTGCAAATGTTCTTCCAGCTTAAACTACCTCTAAAATAGCCCTAGCCTGCCTGCAGCTCCACATCTCACAGTTTGCTTTATGAAGTATCAAAATATTCTCAAACTTTTGACTACGATAGGTTTCCGTGTTTTTAAACTTTTGCTCCAATAAGCAAGGTCTGTCTGTTTTCTTTTAACAATTTTGTAAGAAACTGTTTCCTTTTCTCCTCTCCATTCATTCACTCATGTCCACCCTTCCTCGCTTACTAATTATTCATAGTCCAGCCCCTAAGAAGAAGAAAGCCACAGCGTTTGCCGTACTTAGTGTGTGTGTTTGTGTGTGTGTATGTGTGTGTGTGTATGTGTGTGTGTGTGGGGTGGTTGGGACGAGGTAGGGAGACAGGGATCCTAAACTAGTGCCTTTCAAATGATAATAAATTTCCACTTTTTAAATAAAGTATGCTTTTTTCCTCAAGATTTTTTTCAAAGCAGCAATTCCCTTCCCAATTCCTGTAGCAAATGACCATCCAACTTCTTGAACACTTTCAGTAACAGGGAACACATTACTTTGTGGTAGAGTTAATTCTTTCACAGGATAGCTAAGAGTATTGAACATTTCGTTGTCCTTTTTGATTTATTTTATTCATATATTAATCATGTATTTATCGAGCACCTGCTATATGACAGGCTCTGTTCTAGGCACCTGGAATCTAGCAGTGACCACAGGGACAGCAACCACTGTCCTTATTTATGTTCCATCTTGGCGTCACTCCACTCATTTGTCCTAATTCTGTCTTCTGAGGCAAAACTAAATAATTCCACTCCCTGTTTTTGTGACAGCCCCACAAATTGTTGAAAATGACATTTCATCATATTCAGATTAAACATTTTCTTACACGGTTTTCCCCAGGCCCACCCTATCTGTTACTCGTACCCCTTCATTGTGTGTTTGCATCAGGGGTGGTCTGAGAACACTGGGATGCCCACCTAGAGCAGAGCTGAGTGGTACCTGGGCAGCGTGAGAGGCCAGACCACAGGGGCTTTAACATTCACGCCATCATTTCCTTTTGTGTTGCTCTTGCACACATCACATAGTGACTCTCTGACTCCATTTGCTTATCTTTTTTTTTTTTTTTCCCAAGATGGAGTCTCATTCTGTCACCCAGGCTGGAGTGCAGTGGCGTGATCTGGCCTCACTGCAACCTCTGCCTCCCAGGTTCAAGTGATTCTCCTGCCTCAGCCTCCAGAGTAGCTGGGACTACAGGCATGTGCCACCACACCCGGCTAATTTTTGTATTTTTAGTAGAGATGGAGTTTCACCATGTAGGCCAAGCTGTTGTTGAACTCCTGACCTCAGGTGATCTGCCAGCCTCTGCCTCCCAAAGTGCTGGGATTACAGGTATGAGCCACCATACCCGGCCTCATTTTCATATCTTAAAGTGAGGATAATAATGCTACCTAGCTCAAAAAGTCACTTTGCATATTAAATGAGTTAGTATTTTTAAAAAGAGCACTTAGAGTCGTTTCTGGCCCAAAGTGTATGCTCAGGAAATGATAGCTATTATTCTTACTATTGTTATCATTAGTATTGGATATTACCTTTCTGTTTATACAGCCTCATTGTTTTAGGACTCACATCATGCTGTTGATTTACTGATGATGTGGACAATTGACAGCAACCTGCTTTGGCTGTAAATTCCTCTCAACTCCTAGCAAAATGCTTGGGACAAAGTAGATTTACAATAAACGTCTCCTAAAGGAGCAAGTTAAATATCTTGGCATTTGAAAACATGCTTAAACAAAACATAGACAGGATTTCTTCTCCTGTTTTCCAGTGTAAAATGATGTATTTCTGTGGCTGTGTTGTAGAATTCTAGAGACATATGTGTCATTAAGATTCATTAAGGGTGATGTTATGAACTGCCTTTCTAAAATTTTAAGCCTTAATAAATAAAAATGGTGAAGAGGCATCACTTCCTGGTGATAAAATATGCAGAAACTTTGGGTTTTAGAGATGCATATAACTGGTTGCAACTGAATTCAAGAGCAAATGCTACAGTATCCTTCATGAAATGTTCACACTGATTTCCAGGAGTATTTTTTTCTTTTTTTCTGTTCGTAACCTCTGGTTGAAATGTTTTTCCTGTCTGGTTAAAAGTGTAGATGTCTACTTGGATTCACAGGTATCATATCTCTGAATGGCGCCTCTTTTCTTCTCCTTCCCTTGCTGCTCGGGAGATTCTGTAGGGAGGATTATTAATTAAAAAAAAAAAAAAAAAAAACTTTTATCACTCCCATCTCCTCCCAGAAGCAGCTAGAAGACAAATGTCTGGAAAACAAACTCAAAAGGGGACAGAGCTCAGATGTTTGCACCTTTCCTTAAATGGAAGTAGCTTTAAAGTGTTTATCACTATCATTTCCAACTATCTATCCATTAGGTGGAGGTCTCTAAGTAGTTCTAGATATGAACAGACAAGATGAGTGATATACTTGCTCCAAAATGTTACTTCTTAAATGCATGAGCCTCAGTTCTGGGTGATGAATAGATCAGTCCTTGTCATGTGCAGTTATTTTCTAAATTCACCCACTGCTTATTTTTTAAACATAAAACATTTAAAGAAATGCTTCCTGGCTCTAAAGCAAATGTATGAAAAAAATCCAGAAAATATATTTTTTCAGACAAAGTTCCCAGTTTACTGCTCTACTGTTTATCTGAAGAAATTGATAAAATGGCACATCTGGTGTAATTCTTGTTTTCCTGGTTAATGCAATATCCTGATGCAATATAACTTTTGCTGAAAGGCTTTTGATTCTGAATTTTATTTAGTAAAAATGCACTTTAATTTCAACGGATGTCTTTGGTTCTTTAACATCTACTTTTCATCATGCTAATTCTATATTTCAGACAATGTAATGATAGCTGAAGAACAAATTAATATGGTCTGCTATAGGTTTAACTGACTGTGGAAAATTCTGTGAATGAATCAAATAGCAGTTTTCTTTAGATTCTTTAAATTCAGGGAGTCCCATTTCTAGTTTCCGAAAGGAGAAGTGAATCATTCTTCATAGTGACTTAGCTGAACATGTTAAATATGTGTATTAAATTTAACATAATACTGTATCTACAGTTATAAATGAATCATATTTAGATAACAAACTGAAATATCTCACATTTCCCTCTTTAGATGACAATAGCCATTAAGAACTTACATAAAATGCTCTTTGCTTCATAATCTGGGAAATATTTACTCTCTCAGCTGGCAGTGTATTCCTTTCTAATGTTTATGTTAATAGAAGGACAAATAAAGTTCCTGAAAGTACCGTAAGTATGTCTTTTAGTGTTTGGTGTCATTGACATATCAACAAGGAGTCTGAAGATGAGTAACACACCCACCTCTGTCAATGCCACAGATGATAACATTGATGGTGATGAATAGATGGCACTTGAGCAACACGCGAGCACCCCAGACAGAGCACACAGCTTCTTTGCCTGTGTGCTTGTGTTCTGGGAAGGAGCAAATGAAATCATTCACAAATCAGGAATCCCTGGCACAGCATAGAATCAGGAAAGCTTTTTCTAGATGGGATTGTAATGATGGATTGACTTGGATCCTAAACATTGTCACCAAAAGATACATGCTTTTCTTACTGAAATAGGCACAAGAATTTTGCTCATTGTTGTATTTTGCAATTACATAATTGATATTTAGGATTTAATTTTGAAAATATGTAATGACAACTTAATAAATTAGTAGGCCAAAGCGCACGATGTTTTATCATACAAGTATTCATCTTTGTAAGTGATGAATAAATTAGGTGGAACAACAGATCTGATATTTTGGCCATTTTATTGTCCGTTTCTGGATTATGTGGGTCATGAGAGCTACAGTGTGTTTCTAATATGTTGGAACTTTGTAAGGAGAAAATTTCATTGGAAAATAGTGTTGGAAAGAGTGCTTCTCTGAGTTCTAAAGATTTCCTTCCTTCTGTAGTTTATATACACTAGATACTCAAAAAGCTAGTGAGAGTTCAACCCTGGGCTAGGAATCCTGAGATACTCCTGTTAGGTCTGCTCCTTGGAGGTAAGGGTCAAGTATTAAGCAGGATTCTTACAATCTCCCTTCCTTTTAATGATCTCTTCAAACATTTTCCCCAGAAAAGTCTTTGCCCCCAGTCATTCTCTTAGTATACCTTACCTAGAGGAAATGTTTTAGCTACAATAGTTTTTTGGGGAAAAGCTTAAAATTATTGGTGTTTCCGTTTCAAAACCCACACTTATCTTTAGCTCAGGCATGCTTTTCTCCAACTCTTAAATACAATACAAAAAGTGCATTTTACCTCAAAGGCCATTTAGGACTTATATATAGATACTTTAAAAAACAAAACAGAAAGTGAATTCGGTTCAATAAATACTAGTTGAGCCCCTGTTCTGTGGCAATCACAGTGATAGGTTATTTTGAGTGATATGCAAATTATCAAGGGATTTATCATTTATTTGCAGAGCAGAAAGACACGCGAACTCACTAATTTAACACATGGCTAATTGATATAAAGCCATATTATAGTTTCTTTCCTCTCCTCAATAAACAGCAAACTCTTTGAGGGCAAGAGCTGTTTGGAGTTTTCTTTGTTTGTTTATTTGGTTTTTTTATTAGTTTGTTTTTGAGACGGAGTTTTGCTGTTGTTGCCCAGGCTGGAGTATAATGGCACACTCAGCTCACCACAATCTCTGCCTCCCGGGTTCAAGCAATTCTCATGTCTCATCCTCCAGAGTAGCTGGGATTACAGGTGCGTGCCACCACGCCCAGCTAATTTTGTATTTTTAGTAGAGACAGGGTTTCTCCATGTTGGTCAGGCTGGTCTCGAACTCCTGAACTCAGGTGATCTGTCCACCTCAGCCTCCCAAAGTGCTGGGATTACAGGTGTGAGCCACTGTGCCTGGCCTGTTTGTTTTTAATGCAAGATACTATCTCTAGTGCCTGCAGACATAGGATTCTGATAGGCAGAGAAGTGGTGGAGAGATATTCTAGCCTGTGGGAGCAGTGTTAAAATTTAACACACATAATAGTACATTGGAATGGGACCCTGAGTTGGGTAAATCACTCTGAAGTAACTGGAACCAGGTTCCTAAGGGAAAGCGTTCTGGAGGTAGCACTGGGTCAATCCATGAAGGAAATTGAGTGTAATCTTAAGGGATAAACAGAGATAGCAAATTTTCCCATGCCTTTAATTTTATCTATCATTTTCTTTAGTGTCCCTATCCCACCTTTATTTTCTCCGTCCTTTGGATAAGTTCCTGGACATGGTTTATTTTTGTGGTTGGATTATATGATAATGTATATCTTTTAGCAAATTATTCAAATACTATTTTGGGCTCCTGGGAGTGCCAAAATCTAATTAGATCTGCCACATTTTTTTTTTCTGCAAAAATGTGTATTACAAAGGTTGTTTTTACCCCATAAAAATGTGTGATTTTCCATAGCTAATAGAAGAGAACCTACGTTTAAGAACCTACACTGATAACCAATTAGTACTGAGATTTATGTGTGTATAAACATAGTTCATATGATGTATATACATTCATGTGTTTGCTACGGAAAAACATATGTCATAGTGTACATTTCTCCGTTGAAATCACAGTTTAAAATATATACAGCATTTGATTGATTATCCTGATTCTTCTTTTGCCATCTTCCCATTGCATGAAAACCATTTATGACAGTGTTTGATTTAATTGAACCCACTTCTAAGAGAATGAGTGTTTTAATTAAAAATGTTGGGTATTTTCCCCCTGAATCTGAAGGCGGTTGGACTGATTTGCATTTCTTTCAGTTCGGAGTGTTGAGGGTAATCTATTATGAAACATCTTTTTTCTTGATATGTATGCACATTAGTTTTCATTATTTCTATTTTAATTAATATCATAGATCATAGTTAGCACAGAGTTTTGTGCAAGGGGTATCCTCAAAACATTTTTAGTAACATTATCAGGCACACTAAATAGAAAATAAAAGACAAAACTGGAGGAAAAGGGGAATTAAGATAGGCAAAGAAGAGATTCTAAGTTTTGTATTTTCTTAAGCAGAGTAGGTATTCTGAACACAAATGTTTTAGAATAAAGAGCTCTAATAATTTTATGAGTTAAGAAGCATTTTGCATTTTTGCATGGCTAGCTAAAATATAGGTGTAGGACTTTAGATATTTATTTATTTTTCTATTATTCATTGGGAACCTGTATTGTAAGAATTTGGGACACATCAGTATTTAAAACAAAAATACTTGTTCTTGTAGGCCTTATATTTAACATTTACTAGAAAAATATCATGCAAACCTTCTTATTCTATAAGTTTATTAAAAAATGAGCATGTATATTAATACATGTTTGTCTCACACATGTAATATTTTCACACTTTTATATCTGAAGCTATCATATGCATTTAGGATAAGGTTTCATTTTTTATCATGGTAACTATATTTCAGATTGTCTTTACATTTTCAAACTCCTTTGGCTAATTTCATGTTAGATTTCAATAGATCATCATTTGTTTTGTTATTAGTTTCTGTACTTGCTTTTAACCACAAAATCCATGTAAGAGAAAAGTCTCATCTTTGTTATTTGTTTAGTGTTTATTTTTGCTTATTTTATTAGTATCATGTCTAATCCGTATTATCTCTATGGGATTTCCCCACCTAAACTATTCTAACTTTAGTTAAACTAGATAATATAACTTATAAATCTACTTAACCCAGAACGCATAAATTGCTACATACTCACCTATGATACCATAAAATTACCATAAAATTGTCCAAAGGAAGAATTTGACCTCATCTGAGCTTTCAAGAAAGTGCTCTTGAGGAAATGGACGTGTTGATAGAACCAGAGTGGGGAGGAGGAAAAGGAGGCAGCTATGCAAAGGTATGTGCCTGTGGGTGCATACCTATACAGATGTGCAAAGGGGCATTCTAATGCAGGTGGCCATATTTGAGATAGATAAGGTTAAGGGAACAGGATAGATATGGGAAATTATGGAATATTTGTAGGTAACCCACAGTGAATCAGGTGAGGCTACTTGCAGGGGATGAGTAAGGGCTATAGTGAGCAGAGCCATCAGATAAGATAGGGCCTTACTGCAGTAAGGTGCTTACGTAACTCAGTGGACAGTGAAGAGTCACTGCATATTTCCAGATCTGAGGGATTTGAACAGGAAAACTGCAGGTGGGAAGACCACCTAAGAGAGGTAATGAGGGGCTGGCAGTAAAAATAGAAAAATAGAAAAAGAGTGAGAGACACTGTGAAGATACTTTAAAAGGAATTGAGCAACTCATTGGTTTTAAACGTATGGTACTGAACTAGCAATTTTGGTAAGGTTTAAATGGGACAGAGATGTATTGGAAATGTAGGCAATGGAAAAGTGGGATGGATCCGAGAAGAGGTTTTTCGAGATCTTTGATCCTTTCTAACCTTTGTGTTGCTGCTTTGTAATCACAAATTCAGCTCTGGCTAGCAGGATTTGGGTTTAGACACAGTGGTGGTTAATCTTCAAAATACAAGTTGGTTTTGGTTTTTTAAACAGATTGATTTGCATTTTATTTTTAGTGTTGAAGACATTTTAGTTCAATTATTCCACTTGTAGAGGCTGCATCAGGTAGCAGTTAAGTGGGCAGGGTCCAGAGCCGAGTGATCAGATTCCAACTGTTGACTTACTGGTTATGTGCCTTTTGTCATATTATTACTATCAATTGCTCTGTATCTCCATTTCTTCATCCTCTAAGTGGGCTTCTATTAAGTAAGGTAATGGTGAGGATCCAAGAGTTAAAAATAGAATGTGCTTCTAACAATGCCTGGCACCTGAGAAGAATAAAATCAATGGCGTTATGATTTCTAAAAAGGAAAAACATCGAACATTATGCAACCAGATGAATCAAAATCAATTTGGTTGTATTTTCTTGAAGTTAAAGGAGAAAAACATAATTTTACATTTTATTTGTGCTCCCTCATCCAAAATGAGGCATAATCCCAAAGGGGTCTGTTTGTGTAAGCGTGAGGGTGCGTGTGAGTGGGTGGGTAGGTGACTTCTCACTGCCTCACCTGATCTAGTTAATTCAACTTCAGAAGACATAGTAGCTCAAATAGAAGATTGCTTAGGAGTAAGTGATGTCAGAACATAAAGGTTTTACAGAAAAATCGTCAACCACTAATATTCTCAGTATTTTTTCTTGACAAGAGAATAATAAAAAATTCTCTTTTTCACAGTTTTTACTCTTTTTGCTTTTGTTCTCTTCTTTTCCATGCTACGTATTTTCAGGGAAGAGCATAAATAAAATACAGCAAAACTAAGAAAGAAGTCTTTAGTACTTAGCCCAGTCGCACACTAGTATTTTTTTCCGCTACTGCATATCTTAGAATTATGTGATTTGGGAAGTTATATGCTACAGAATAAGGAATATATGTAACACAATCCAATAATAACTTAGAAATTTATTTTTTAAATCCTACTCTTTCAAAAGCTTTCATATTCTAATGTGGCTAGTCACACTGATGTTGTGATGCTCTGCTGTTCATGCATTCTTTTCCAAAAGGATTTTTCCAGTCTTATACCATCTATAAAGCAAGTCTATGTACAATGGAGTCATGTCTCAAATGATCAGTTTTAAATGATGTGCATAGAAATAGATATTGAAATTCTTTGTAATTTCTTCAGGACTAATAAAGAGTTTAAGGATAGCTCTCAAAAATTTTTTTTTTGTCTTCGCCTATTTGCAAGACCACAATTTTTCTATCGATTACAAGGTGCTAGGTTTCATTACTCAGTAACGTCCGACTGTTTTGACAGCCGGGTTGCATTAGCATGGCCTATTCAGCTGTTGCGGAGAGATGCCAGTTGCCATGGTGAAGATTATGATGTCCCACATCCAATCTATCCCTGAGATGGGGATGGCTTTTGCAAAACCACATGCAAATATTTGTTTTCAAAGGTACAACTGACTCTTTGTGAAGCACTGGATTACTAGAGTGGATGTCTTTTCAATGAATCATCAAACGAGGATCTATTACCGCATGATTTCCCTTTTTGTTTAAATAAACTTCCACTGCCCTCTATCTCAATGCCCGTTGACAAAGAATCAGATTTCATATTGTATAATTTGACTGTCCTTTTTAGTTACACAAGTTAATGAGTTTATCTGTTTAACTTGTCTAATTTCTCTATTCGATTGCCTCAGAGCTGACCTCATATGCATGGGTTTGTTGTGTTTCCCCTAGCTCACAAGTAGAGTTTTCCATTCTCCTGTGGATAATGTCTAAGTAGCACAGATACTTCCGTGGAAATAACAATGACCCTTTGAACATCCAGGGGTGTTCTCTGAATTGGGGCTTTTCCTAAGAATATGTATCAAATGTTAGTATGAATGTTTTTAAAATATAGGTATTTTTTGTTTTGTTTGTTTTTAATTTTGGGAATACTTGTCAACTTAAGTAAAAGGAGAACTCCATTAAAAAACCTTTTAATAAAATTTCTGAGAGTCACCAGTTTGCAAAACTCTTATAACTGCCATCATGAGTGCTAATATTTGTTATATTAATTAGTTTATCGTTTAAACTAATAATTAAACTGACAGCTTAATTAGTTTAATAGTTTTCATTAATAATTTAAATATGCATATACTAGTTTTATAAAATGCCTTTTTATGTGGCTTTCTACTGCATTTCCTTTACCTTCTGTAAATAGAATACTGCAGGTTTGATAAAGCACAGAAGAATCTGAGAGAGAAAATAAAATGTGCTACTTGTATAAAATGTCCTCTTCTGAAAAAAGAAAGAGAAACAGAAAAGTAAAAGGAAACTTGGTGACACACTGTGAGGCTTATGATAACTATGTTTGCCTTTCAGATCCCCAGCTCAAGGGTATAGTGACCAGGTTATATTGCAGGCAAGGCTACTACTTGCAAATGCACCCCGATGGAGCTCTCGATGGAACCAAGGATGACAGCACTAATTCTAGTAAGTGACAACCTCAGGCCACCAGTTACACAGTTGGTAGAAGATACACTGCTACTTAAGTGACTTTTTAAGATTCATTTGCAAATTTTTGGTCATGTTGGTTCATCTTTATAAATGTTACACGCTAGAATGCCATTTACAATTTTATTTACACTATGTGGATGAAAATATTAATGGAGCAACCAAAGAAAACTGTAGTTTAAAGATGATTATGTTAAACAGTTGTCATACCCAGAAAAGTATTAGTACTTTTAATCTTATTATTATAAAAGTTAAGTAAGTACACTAGTGTATTTAGGTAAAAATTAATTACATGTTTTCATTGGATGTATTATTTTATCAGGCTCTGAGGTTCTTAATGATGCCTGTGGAAACTCAAAATCTACAAGGAATAGTTTTGTTTTGTTTTGTTTTGTTTCATTTTACATAGTAGAAATATAATTTAAAATTATTTGCATTTAACAAAAAAAAGTATAGAAAAAACATGAAGGTTGTGTACTTTGAAATTCATTGTGCAAAGTATTTAACTACTTTATAGAATTGCATCTGTGATAATTTTCAATTAAAAAGCTACACATCTTCCATAGTATTAATGTCTGTGTTATTTTTCCTATTTCTTTATGTATAACGTTTCTCCGTCTGGTGCCTCTCCTTGCTCAACTGTCTGTGTTTTGCTCTCCCATTTTCTGTTTATATTGGCATTCGATTCATTTTTAATTTAGCATATTAGTTCCAAAATAAGCATACTTTTTACTGTTTGGGGGAGTTAGTGAAAAGCAAAACTGTTTTTATTAGAAATATTTAATCATAAGAAACATTACTGGTGGATCAAAATTAGATATGAATTTTTAAATTAATGTATCTCTTATTCTTCACATATAAACATCATTCCATGAAAAGAAGTGAGGATTTGAACAATACACATAATCAAATCAGAAGGCACATCCTTTTATATTTTTATTTTATATATTTTTATCAGCTCAATTTAAAATTCAGCACTTCCTTTTTTAAATTCTAGTGATCAAATTGCCAGTAACACTGATTCTGACAGTAGTTAGTGATACAGAATAGGTTATTTTTATGTGTGGTTTTGCCATGTAAAATATCACTATTTTTCCAGCCCTTGTGTTCACTTTTTATATTTTGTGCATTGCTTCACTTTTTATTTTTTCTTCAATTCCTTTTTAATTTTTGTGTTTATCTACATTGTCCTCATCAATTCCTAACCTCTTTACTCTCTTTGTGTCTCATATCACCCTTTTTATTTTAAAATTTTTCCCTTTTATGTTTATTGGTTTACTTTTACTTTATTTCCTTTTTGATACAGGAAAAGAGAAGGTAAAACAATTCAACTACAAAAGAAAGGGGAGGCATTTAATGCCAAACATTATTTGTGCAGGTTTTGTTATTAGTTTGGACTTTCAAAGATAATTGGTACTTGACAATCTTTGAACAGCAAAAGATGTCAGTTTCTTGTGGTTCAGGCTAATACATGTATCTCTGCTCAGTTTTTTTTCCCCTTTAACTCCTTTTGCTGACAAAAACCATTTGCTGACAACAACCATTTCCTTTCTCTTATGTGTTACTGTTGTGTAGGTCACAAAGTTTAGGGATTCATAATTTCTGATGTCTTCAGTGTTCTCAAATTTTGTTTGGCCTGGGAGGATTAGAACGTGATAACTGGATTCCCATAACTCTGCTCGCTAGATGAGCTATGACACTCTGAAAGATTCATCAGACTAAACACTGATGCCGTCCATTTTATGACAAAAGTTTTCAAAACAGGACATACACCATAGCTTCATAAACATATTGCTTTATTGGACTACTTGAAAATAATTTCACTCAAAGGTTTTATGTGTTTTTTCTATAGCTTTTTTTCTTTGTGTAATTTTTGTAGTGCCAACCAAATTGGTTACCTCTAATGATAGGAATCAATATCATTTTGAGAAGTGTCTATTAGACATTGCCTTTTAAAAGTCATACTGCTTCAGAATTGAATAAGCACTTTCTAAATATGGAAGTGCAGATTTATTATGTGCACACATACAAGTCTGGTTATCTGAATAATTTTAAAGACTAAACTGGAAAGCTGAGATACTAAAAAACACTCCACCTTCTGTTCTGTAAATGTATGGGGATTTTTTTCCTTCTGTATCTGCAGTAGAAGGAGCAAAAACTCAGAACGAATCTTGAAATTTGTTCTGACACTCTAAATGCTAGTGAGACACAGTCCTGAGAAGGAAGATGAAACAGGATCTCCTTTGTAAAAACAAATCAGAAGAAAATCATGCTCACACTCAAGGGGCTCAAATTCCTATGCAAAGTTCTGGTTCACAGCTTTTCTGAGACGTTATATTGCATTTCAAGTGCACTGTAGGCCAGTTAGTTTAGTTTTGTTACTATTTCAACATTTGCAAAGAAATAAAGAAAAACAGTGGGTAAAATCAATGTTCCCTCCTCAAAATGTTCTACAAATTACATGACTATAAAATTTAATACAATTGGCAGAATCTTAGCAGATTTATAAAAGTAATGGAAATTACTAATTAACTTTATTTTTATGTCCTCTGACCTATGTAAATTGCAAAACGGTGTTTCTTAGGATGAATTTAAAGACATTTTCTTTTCTCTGGTTCATTTCAGTAGTCTCATGAATCTTATGAAAGATGTAAGCACTGAAAAATTCTTTAAAAATAGGGATGTGCTTTAGAAAGGCTGTCAGGTCGTACTTAGAGTACAGCTCTTTTGTTGTGAGGAGGGAAGTGATGTAATAATGCTATAATCCTTCATAAAAATGTTTCCATTTTTTATAACTCCCTGAATACAAACCATGGGTTAGTTATCCATAACTAGGAAAAATAATTAAAAAAAAATCTAAAACTCACCCAGATAGCACTCTAAAAGTCACTAAATAACAAAATTGAAGGCTTGAACTTTCATTTCTTCATGATTTGAGTTCAGTTCATTTCCCACACTAAGTATGAAATTATTTAGAATGAAAAAAAGAAAGAACCATCCTGCTAAACTGCCTTTGTTAAAAATTTCAGATGAATTAAGAGGAGGAAAAAAAGGCCCACTGGTAGATGAACCTTGGTGCCTCTGTTCTCCAAGGGTTTCCAGTCTAAGACCTATAGCTCTCTGGGAAGGAAAAGTAGCACAAAAATCATGGATGATGGGTAAATGGTTCTGGTGGAGAAAATACTATAGCAAGTCGACTGCTTATTGTTGACTACCATAGTAATGGAAAGATCTTTCACAAAAGGAAGTGAGCACCTAGGTAACCTCGTAACCACTCTCAATTTCAGAAGTTTATTTCTTTAAAATTCTTCTAAACATCAGCATCCCCATGAACTATGGTATCTTGTAAGTGGGTGATTTTTCTTTTCCCCCGGTTTCCTATTGGGGATGCCATGGATTTTTTCTGTGCTGTTAAACTTCATTGTTCCTATTGACAGACAATAGCTACTACAAGCAGAACAGGACTCTACAGATATCAATACGCTATTAACTATGGCAATGTTAAAACGTCAAAAGTCCCTCTCACCTTAGAAATTCTCAACCTGGTAACTTGATGTGTAAAATACTTCAATCACTCAGTGGACACCACCCCACAGGATGTCAGTTCTCACCTTAGTTGTATATTACGGTCATTTGAGGAACTTTTCAAAAAAATTCCTTCTGTCCTAAACCCATTTCCAGAGATTGTGATGTAGTAGGTATGGGGTTGAGCCTGGCCACCCTATGTTATGAACACAGCTAGTTTTAATGTGCGGCCAGAGTTGAAAATCACCGTTATATGAAGAACTGGAGTGTTCCACGAATTAACAGAGTCACAAAAACTTCTTCGTTATTCTTACTCCCCTAGGCTTTGTGACATTGCCTTATAATTATGTAAGAAACAAAGAGAGTGGAGAAATAAAATTGTGTCTCAATTAATGTGGGTATCTGTGGTTTTAATTAGCACCAGTTCCATCATGGTCAGCTCTGAATGGTTCTTCACATTTTAGTGTTTATAAGCATTCACTTTCCACTATCATTCTGTAAATTATAGTGCCTTGTGTTTTATTTTTATTTATTTGTTTATTTATTTTTGAGACGGAGTTTTGCTCATTGCCCAGGCTAAAGTGCAATGGCACGATCTCAGCTCACCACAGCCTCCACCTCCCAGGTTCAAGTGATTCTCCTGCCTCAGCCTCCCGAGTAGCTGGGATTACAGCCGTGTGCCACCATGTCCAGCTAATTTTGTATTTTTAGTAGAGACAGGGTTTCACCATGTTGGTCAGGCTGATCCCAAACTCCTGACTTCAGGTGATCCACCTGCCTTGGCCTTCCAAAGTGCTGGGATTACAGGCGTGAGCCACCGCACCCAGCCAATACCTTGTGTTTTATAATTCAGATCCCAACCAAAACCCAAGGGAAAAACACTAGTATTTTTTTTTCAGTATGATCATTTTAAACTATCTTGTATAATTTTTCTGGTTCCCATAACCACATCATTTTGGTGAATTCATAATCTGTTTGTTTTCTATATCAAATATGTGGCACCTACAAATATCATTCAGAGTGTGTGAAAGTTAGAAGAGGAAAGTTAGAATAATTATGTTTGAATTAATTAGGTTAGTGTAGCTCGTGTGGACAGGCATATGCTTATGGTTTCCCTCCAAAATTTTGTACATAAATCAGGAATTATTCTATGGTACCCATTCTTTCAAAATGTAAGGGAGATGGTACAGTTCAGGTATTCTAAACAGGAGTGAATATAGCCATCTCCCACCAAGAAGGAATACTGAGAGTTGCCAACTAGCACAGGTAGCTCCCAGTACTCAACAACTCACATCTATATTTAATATTAAATAATGGAAATGAGGAAAAAACGAATTCTTTCATAAGAATAACATAATCTCCTAAAATCCTATAGCAGAAAATCTGAGATTAGTTTACATAGTGTAACTAATATCCAAGTAACCATAGATGCCCCTGAGTATTTTTCCAGGGATAATATTCATGGCCCTGGCCTGAGGTTTTCCTTTTATATTTATGTAGCACAGACCTCTTGGGATCTTGAGAACTGTAGCATGTAATAATCAAAAGAAAGGGTGTAATTTTCTTCAACCTATTAAGAGGAAACATGTCCCTGAGAATTAAATAGAACACAATTTGTAAAGTTTGTTTTTAATTATGTACTACTTAGACCCTTGGAATGAAGTCCAAATTGCCCACATTTTTCAAATGATTTGCTTTTGTGCAATAGAGAGCCTGAGTTTGGATATTGTACTTACCCATTTACGTCACTATTTTAGTATTTTCATTTCCTGTTCTGTCCTGCTTAGAATTAGACTTAGTTAAGAAGGACTTGAGTAGCAGCAGATAACCTCACTGTAAATAATTAATAGTTCTCTTACAAATTTATCTATAATAAAATCTCCAAAATCATCAAGCAGTTATCTCTAAGAATGATGCTAGAAGACCTACTAAACATTCAACATGTAACACTGCCATGGAAATGCATTAAAGGGATATTAAGTTTTTTAATGTTTTAACATTGCTATCTTGCAAAAATAGATAAAATGCTTTTAACGATTTATCAACAGAGAAGAAACAAAACATGGAAACACAAATGAGTAGTCTCTCTGACATTTGCATGCCGTTCAGTTTTGATTAGTTCTTTCTAAATTTAGCTCATTGGCAGGTGCACATCTTTTCCTGGCTTTGCTGGCATATCATGTTGGTTCTACCACAGTCATTTAGTTTTGGAATCACCTGTTTACTGGCCTGATCTCATTGTGGTGACAAATCACACTTTCTGTGTAGAGGGTTAGAATAAACACTCAACTTGGACTTTTAAAATTCTGCTCTTTGAGAATTCACAGTTCATTTATTTTGATATCTAATGGTGTCAGAGACAATGTTTCTAGAGGCACGATTACAGGCTTGATTCTGTTTATTATCGCATCAGTTCTTCAGAATGCTGTCAGCAAGACTGCTAACATTTAAAGATTGAAGCTGAAGTACTCATTTTACCCATAGCAGAAACTTCTTACTCATAAAGCGAAATATAAGTTACTTAATTGGAATTTCTTGGAAAGTATCGGCAAAGATGATGTTTCTTAAAATGAATCAGAAAGAAATAATTACACTGTGCCCTGCTTCTTCCTGCCCATTCGTGATAGACCATGTTTATCTTCACAGCGCTCTTCAACCTCATTCCAGTGGGACTGCGTGTTGTTGCCATCCAGGGAGTGAAAACAGGGTTGTATATAGCCATGAATGGAGAAGGTTACCTCTACCCATCAGTAAGTAAGACGCCAAAGATCTTGGCCATTCATTCAATGCACGTAAAATAACAATGGCAGCAACAACAGAAAGAAAGTTCTGCAACTATTGTTTCTGCCAGTTTTTGCCTTAGTGTTCAATCTTTCGAGAATGCTTAGAAGCTGCTTATTTATCATCATCAATGTTTAGTAATACGAGTTTATCTAAAGGAAGTGTAGTACTATGTCTTAAACAGTGATTTTGCCATAGTTTAAAAAGCAACCTAGTTTACACATGAATCGAATCTTTTGTATTTCTAGTTAGAGTTTCTTGTACATTGTTTTAAAAGAAACAATATGCATTCTAAAAAAAAAGAGAGAAAAGTAAAAGGAGAGTGTTTTTAAAATCAGAATTCAAAGTGTGTGGATATTTTATTGAAAAAACAACTACTTATAATATTGAAATGTGTATCTCTTGCAAGCCTCTGTGTTTTGTGGTAATATTTATTGGAAGCTGAGCACTTTTCTAACCATACGGCCTCTTCTGAAATATTTTCTATTTACAACTAATTTGCACTCAGATATGCTGTATTCATGCATATAATGTAGTTAGAATTCATTTCTGCCACAGGTTTAAGCAGTAAAGACTCCAGTTAAAGGTGCTTTTTTCTATTATCCCTTGAGCAAAAATTGATGAAGTCTTACATGCATTAAAATATGCTCTTACGTGTCATCCTCATGTAAATTCTTTAAAACTCTGTCATTGTTAAATATCACCACCAACAAAACTATAGGTAAACATACACACACATTTCGTGTGTGTGTGTGTGTGTGTGTGTGTGTGTATCTTAAACAGAAACATTCTCCAGAGGGCCTCCCAGAAAATGTAATCGATTTTCTTCAGTCAATTTGGGAAATCCTATGACATGGAAATGAGGTTTGAGCTGTGGATTCCCTTCATGGTGAGCTCAAAAGTGCTGGCTCTTCTTATTCTTGAGCCTTCAATCTGAGTTCCCTGAAGGCTGTCCCCGCACGCAGAACTGGGTCCCACATTATGCAAATTGTGTTCTCTAGCACAAGATAAATATGCAGCATGTTGCCAGCAAGATCAAACTAGAATTCCCTATGCTCCCTTTAGAAAAAATTAAATACAAAAAGGATCACTTCCTAGAGATGCTTTATTTTCAGATACAACTCAATCTTGTTGATTTGGAATTTGCTCTGTTATTTTTGTTTCTTTATTTTCTTCCGAAGTAATATTTTAGAGGCCTCAACATTATTAGATGCAGTGTGTCTGCTGTAGCTTCTAGTTCTACTTTCTGTTAATAATTGCATCACAATGCTGTACTCTGATACATACGTTGATAACAGGGAAATTGAAATGTTTGTCTTATCATTGTGCTGCTGAGAGAGTTGCTTTTCATTTTTTTATTTTTATTTTTTGTCATGAGGGGTTGTAAATGTATGCTATTCTTTTTTAAAGGTAGGGTATATCATTCTGAGTATGAGTCTAAGCCTAAAATAAAAGTACTGATTATGCTTGGTGCTGGCTAAGCATCAGGAATAGAAACAAGAAATGCGTTAACTGCCAAGTCCAGTCACCTGCATTTTGAATACGGTTTCTGCACGCAGGAATCAGATCTCATGAGGGTCACTGAGGGCAATAGCATTTGCCCAGGGTGAGTCCCAGGAACAATTTCAGCTTATTACTGGGTGTGTTGTTCTCTCCTCTCCTCCTTCCTTCTGATTCTCCAGTTGCTTGGCTTCCAGGCCTCCCCTTCGGTGTCTTTATTCTCTGACTTACAGATGTTGGTTTTCTCCTCTTCCCATCCTTGACTCCTTGCTCTGAACCCAAAGTCTGGTAAGAGACACAATTTACTCAGCCCCTACCCTAAGAGATCTCCTCTGCCTAAGCCAGGCCCTGGTACGCCTTAGCCATCTTTAGAAAGAGGACTTGGATAAAAACCAAAAGCAATTATGAATCTGTATTAGTACCTCCTAATTAAACTGCTCTGTTTATTTCAATGTAAAAAAATTTGAACTTCAAATATTTCAGTACAAATAATGTTTATTTGCAAGTATTTATTCCATAATTTGTTACTGAGGCCCTACTAAAATAGTAATATAGAGCAAATATAGCAATTATTATCCTATATAATAATAATAGCTATACCTATACAATAACAATAGTGGTGATATTTGTACAGTCCACTCTGCCTAGCACTGTTCTAAGCACTTTACCTGTATTAGCTCATTTAATTATCCCAATAACCTTTTATAAGCAAATATTATTAAAATAAGGACACTGATAATACAGAGAGTTTAAGAATCTGTCCAGAGTCACTCGGGTAGCAGATAGAAAAGATAAGATTGGAGCATAGTTAGTATGACTCATTAGCTTACATTTTTAACTGTTTTATTGTACTGCTTTTATGTGCCAGACATTTTTTCCTAATACGGTCTGACACCTTTTCTAACAAGAAGTTATAAACACATTATGATGTAATGAAAAACTTTAGGGAATTGTTACCTAGGGAATAAACTGTATTTCAGTGAAATTATTGAGAAGTATAATTTCAAACATAATCTGTTTCTGTTAAAGATTTTTGAGTAAAAATTAAAACCATAGAAAATTTGTCAAGAAAAAATTTTGATATTGTATAAGGGGTATTAAATATTTTTGATATTTATTACATTTAACATTTGAGCTTTAAGTTTTAAAAGCCATGAGAAAAGTTGTTAAGTCAACTAAGAAGTTTTGAACTAAAATGAGTACATTTTTGAAAAAATGACAACTCCAGTCAAGCTCAGATTTAACGAAAAAAGTTAGTGGAGATTTAAATTTGAGAAATAAATTCATCCATTTTAAGCTATGCCAATTTTTTAAAAAATTAATTTAATTTTTGTGCAGTGTAAACTAGTGTCTAATATGGAATTGATGTTTTTGAAGATCCATAGGTTTAGATGTAGTCGATAAAATAGTAAGGTCATTTCAGTTGAATTCTGGTGAATGAATATCACAACGGTGATTTGACTTGAGGTGTATCTTCCTCTATTTTTATTTCAGGAAGTAACTTTCATAGTCCTTTGCTATCCAAATAAGATATTTAATGTGTCAGATAATTCCATCTTCTGGAGACAGAAAAAAAAGTACTTGACTGAGATGTAAGTTCCCATTTCCAATGCTAAAGGTGCCTGTTCTCTGGGGGATTTTTCTTCAATATGACAATAGTTATTTCTGTTGTGTTCCTAATGATTGCAATATAGTACTTGATATTGTGTTATAGGAGATTTAATGTCAGATACAAGCCATTTGATTGAAGGTACAGTGTGGGCTACAAGGACACAGAACAGAAACTGGCAGAGTAATAATTCTGCCAAAAATTAGACAGTTTAAAATGATATTTGTGAACCAAAATGTACTTTAACCACCTATAACTATTTGTAGTGATGAGAGAAGCAGTCAAGTTTTTTGTTTGCTTGTTTGTTTTCCAAACCTGTGACTTTTGAAAGACTAACAAAATCCTCCATAGAAAGCCAAGGTTTGGAATGTAAATTGTAAACAATAAGGAAAAACTGGTAATGAAAGGAAAACGTCATTCGTCATCAGGGCAGGGATAAAGGATAGTTGAAGTGCGAATGTGTTTCTGGCATAAGAAAGATGGAGAAGAAAAAGAAGGATGGAAAAGAGACTGATAATACAGTGAATAAATCTCTAGGCTTTATTCCAAACCCCTGGGTCCTGGATCTGACAACCAATATCTGTGTTAAAACTTCCTAATCTCTCCTAGTCTGTCCCCTCATCTGTCAGATTACAGGATTTCTCTTGAATCCTTCAAGTTAATTGTGGGGTTTAGAATTCTGGTTTTAGTCTGATTGATTTTTCTGAATGATAAGGTAATTTTACATAAAATGCATAAAGATTCATTATTGGTATTTTATCACAGGCTGGCATTTATGAGAATATTATTTTCCTCCTGGTGCCATAAATGCTTCCATGTTCTAGGTGCAGGCATCTGGGCGGTCATAAGTGCCAGTGTTCTCCTGAAATTAGCATCTCATCTGGGTCTGTTGACCAGATTGTATAGGTGGAGAGAAAGATAATCCCTTTTCATGTTAATTTTAAAAATAAGCAAGGAAAGTGCACGGCTATCATGTTTTACAAATATTAGGGCTCATGCGAATCACCTGGAAAGCCAAGAAAAGTATAGATTTCTTGGATCACCCTCTAGATATTTTAGTTCAGTGGGTCTAACGGGAAGCCCAAGAATCAACAATTTTTAAGGGTCACCCTCCCTCACTTCTGTTGGTTGTTCTAAAGTTACTATTTCAACCGTGAACAACCACGCAACAAGCATTGCTGCAATGGTCTCTGGGGGAGATGGTGATAACGTTAGACCAAGGTGATGGTAACAGAGTTGGTGAAAATCAGTAAATGGACTACCCAGGCACTGAAACTAAATATTTGAATTTTCTAACTTTTCTTCCACTGAGCTGAAGTTTACAGAAGTTTGAAAGCAGACCAGCATACTGCTTCACTTATGCAACAACCCAGAACTTCTGGAATAGGGGCTGGTCACCTCTGTGGGCTGGCATTACCTCTCCTACCTATCGATACAGGATGAATATGTATATATGCGTGTTACTTACTCAAGGAAAGCAAGATAAATGCTATGTATTCCTCAATAAGCATTTTCAAGGTCCTCAAAGTCTTATCCACTCTACATAAGATAGTGTTCTGATACCATATCTTTCAGGAGCATTTTCAAATGAGCGTCTTCTACAAAAGTGGTTTCACCTGCCCTCCTCTGTGCCAGCAGGCTTCTCTTATTGATGTGTCCTGAGTTGTGTTTCTGTCTGTCCTTAGCTTTTCAAAGGCACCCAGGCATGAAAGCATCCAAGCTACTCACCTCATCCTTCCATGAACTGTTCATCTTCTTGCAGGATCCATAATTCTAGCAAAACAAGGTGGAACAATGTTAATTTCCTCTTGACATTTATTCCTCTGTTCATTGCTGAAGTTTAGGGTATAGAAATACAACTGCTCTGTGTTATCAGTGTGGTACCTATCATACTTCAGAGTCTTTCTATTCTTCCCTAAGAGTTACACACCCAAAGACATACATGTCCTTCACCTGTAAGTCCACACCCATGGAGTATTGCGTGAATTCATTGCCCATCCCCGGCACCTGTCCTGTCTCTGAGTAACACTTTTACATGCCTATTCTCATAAAAATGTCCGCTATTTACTCAGGCATTGGCAGGGCTTCGTATTCCTCCTCCCCCAGGTTTTATGTTTATTTGTTTTGTTGTTGTTGTTTGCTACCAGGCAGCACATGTGCTTAATCAAATAAACTGAGCTCCAGTGGCCATCACTGGGCATCAACATCTATCGCAGGCAAACCAAGGACCTTGGCAGCATTTGAGGGTTGCTCATCCTGGGGAAGAGTCTTTCATTCTCCTTGGGAACCCTAAGGCAAAGCTATACCAAGTTCATCTAGTTACACACAGGTGCCCCTTCAAGAATCGAAATTCCTCTATTCTTCATCTTTCATTCTTCATCTCTCTGAACAGGTTGGTTTCTTTATCATATTTTAAATTTGAGATGATTATTAATCTCTCCAATTATTATAATAATCTATGACACTATGCATGTTTTTCTGCACAAACAATATCTAACACTTTTTGAGGATACATATACACATATACACACATATATAATTCCTATATGTATGTGTATGTTTCATTGGAATTATGCATTCTGTTCAAATTATATGTATACTTATCCCATGATTATGAGTGTTTCTGTTTATATTAATAAAATGTTAAATAACAGTTTTAACATCTGCACATACTTTAAAGCTTTACTTGTTACGTTTTAAAATTTTTTCTTTTTTTTTTTTTTTATAAAGCTTTTCTGTGACTTCTTTCACTTTACACTTCAGTTGGATATATCTGCCAGGTTGAAATGGCTATTATCCTTTCTTGGTATCTTGGCTAAGATAATTTATAGTAATAATAAAGCAAGTATGATACTTCAGCTAATTTTCCCTCCAATGCTAATTTCAACATCCAGCATTCATGTAATTCCCATGACATTGAATATTGATGCACAGAATGTAATTGGTTATGTCCAAGAATGCCATTATCTACCTAGGTTCACTAACTGGAAAGAAAAAGAATTTGAGAAACAAATACAGCCAGTAAACTACATTTAACTAATTATAAATCATCTTTTGGACATCCAATTTTTTATTTGTTAGGCTGAAGCTAGATAACAGAGATAAATTACTTTGATACTCTCCAGATTCCAGTGACATTTTATGGAAAATAAAGAAAGACGATACTTTATGGAATATAAAGAAAGACATTGGATAGTGAAAAAGATACGGACAGCCTAAGAAAAAGAAGAGGCAAAAGGATAAATATAAAGGAAAGGAGATAATAGAACAGTAGTAGTCAGATGCTTTGGCAGCATTGTGGAAAGAAAAGAGAAAAGAAGAGAAAGGAGAGAGGATGGGAGGATGAAAATGGAAGGAAATGAAGAAAACCCATCACAAGAAGAGAAAGGGAGACCTTGTTTTCCGCTCACTCCACCATGTTCCTGGAGTCCACCTGACTCCTGATTCTAACTTTCTACATGGTGTGGAAAAACAAAACCATCCCTCTTAAAGCCCAACCTAGTCTCCTACCATTCCGAAATTACCTTATCTGTTATCGCTCTTTGCCCACATTCACCTATTTCCCCGTCCTGAAAGTCTTCTTCTAGAGTGATGGCTATGCTTGCTTCATGTGAATTTCAGGCAAAACAAAGAACAAACAAACAAACAAAACACTATGATCATAGTTAACTTCCAGAGGATTTCACTGGTGACAGTGAGAATGAGTGGAAAGGGATGTCAGCAGTATCTAAAATCTACTGCAATCGTCAAAATGAGGATAGGTGAAAACTTGAATTAAGAAAGCAAACTAAGACTTGAAAACTACAAAACATTTGTCATTGTGTTTTCTTGGCTTGTTTTTGGATAATTTTGTGTGTGTGTGTGTGTGTGTGTCTGTGTGTGTTGTGGGGACAGGGATTCTGTGTGATCTGAATGCCTTTAGGTGAGACATGTACTCCACTGCAGCCAAATGGTAACCACTCCTTAATTGTAGAAAGGAAGACACCACACACACAGGCTCCCTTTGTTTCTAAACATATGTTGACTTTGTTTATGTGCCTGCAGACACTAGTGTCAGCAACTCCTGAATTGAGGGGGTGGAAAAAATGAGAGATATTTAAAAGTTTTCTGAGGGACTGTGGAAAGAACTTCATGGTTGTCTGGGTTGGAGATAGCAGAGTCAAAGTTCACCTGGTAAGACTAGCTTAGAACTAGGTAAGCTGTGATGCTTTTCACTAAGAAAATAAAGCCCAGAAGCAGGATGGGGTGGGTGGATGGAGTAAGATGCTGTATTTGGTTAGGGACTTGCTTAGTTTGCCCACAGAACATCCAAGTGGATTATAGTCACAGAATGACTATTGGATGATGGTGACGCTCATTGATCCTAGAAGGATCACGTCTCAGGGCTGTTTTGGGAAAGGTATGCAGATAGAATCACTCTGTGACAGATAGTAATTGTTGTTCTATTCTTCCCGCGTGTGAGACAAAGATGAACATGCTGGTTCAGTGACATCAGCATAAAGTTAGATATTACAAAGAAGTTTATTAAATAGCATGAGGCCTTGAGAAATCTTTCTCACATATTTTGATTCTTAAGTATATAGAATCTATATGGTCAATTTTGGATGCTGGATAATAAAGCAGAATACTAGCTGAATTAAATTCAAAACTTGTGTTTCTATAAAATTGATGCTAATAATATATGAAGGGAATATCAGGGCTTCAGATCCTCTCATAGTGGTTCATAAACATCAACATCTATAAGACTTACTCAAATGGTTTTGCAAATGGCCTGATCTCAGATATTAACAAAACAGAATCCAAGACTCCAATTAAGTGGTTTCAACATGCCTCAAGAATCATAATTTTGAGGGCCAGGCACAGTGGCTCATGCCTATAATCCCAGTGCTTTGGGAGGCTGAGGTGGGGAGATAACTTGAGCCCAGGAGTTCCAGGATGTAGTAAGCTGCGATCACACCACTGCACTCCAACCTGGGCAACAGAGTGAGACTCCATCTCTAAAAAACAAAAAAGGAACCATAATTTTGAATATGTATCCCAGGCATGACTAGTGCTGGTGACTGAAGGAGAGTATCCTTTGCCAAACCAAGGTCTAAACTACTTTCCCACAAATCATGACTTTTCAACTGCCTACTTTTATGTGTACCGTTGGTTATTATCAATGCTGTTATTATAATTTATAAATTCCTAGTTCAGTTCAAGCCCCTTGAAGTAAGCAGAACGACATGACCATACATAGATCTCACCTTTTCCATTAACCAGATGAGTTGGCCTTTGGGGAACCCATCTCTTTGTTTTCACTCTGCATATTACAAAAATGACAACCAATTACGTAAATGTCAAGAAGGCCAATATATCATACAGTAAATGACAAATCGACGTTAACATTGAAACAACAATTAATAGCCACTAAAATATGAAGCAAAATTGTGCATCTTTAAAAATTATACACACATATAAGAGGACTCATGACTGAAATCTCAATATACCATCTATCCAAGTTGAGTTAAATTATTTTCCTTTTTTAAAAATAATTCTTCTTCTTCCTACTTCTGGGAGGGAGAGTGTATGGGAGCTACCTGTGAGGCACTGTGAGAACCCTGGGCTCTGAACAGATACTGGGTATTTATCTTAGTATCCTCAGTGCGACTCCAATAACTAATCCCATTTCTTAATCACTTTGGAATTATAAGAACAATAATTTATTTTAGAATTTCACAGAAATATGAAAAAAGACTTCAGTTTTCTTTTTTCTAGAGAAACAACTAAAACAATTCTTACTGAAAAGCCAAACTAAACATTTTTCTTCACATGTTGTATACTAAAATTTGGCAAAATAACTCCCTCAGTACTTTCATTGTTTTTTCTTTTTTATGCTGTTTGTTTCTGCTGATTTTAAAACTATAGTTTTAAAACTGTAAACTGTTGAAGCAATAGTGTTTATTTATTTGACTAAAAATATTGGCTACATTTTTATTCTAATATGACCTGTCCACCAAAAGTGATCTAACACATTCTAGAGCTAAGAGAAAAATAATGATGACAAAGATAGACGCAGATGCAGTCTTGTGAGACCTAAGAGTTTCTACGGATGTGAGTTCCATGCACACTACATTTTAAGTTTGACTTCACTACGTTATGGAAAGACATATTGTGTTCTGTGCTATTTAGGGTTTCACTAAATGTTGGTTGTTGGTGTTAAGATAATTCATCCAGCCTGGAATGCAATTTCATGGAAAGGGTGCACAATATTCTTTTCAGCAGAAACACATTAGATCTCTGAAGGGTTTTGTCCAGGGTTAGACCTTGGTTTTAAGATTTGACCACTCCACCATGTTAAATAAAGAGAGATGAGTCACACGTTAATAAGCATGTCCCAGCCCATACAAAAGCACCATAATTGGTTGCTATTTGCTCTTCCAATAGAGGTAGAGACTGAATGGGAATAACGTATTTTTTTTGTGAGGCTTAAGAATAACTAGATTTTTGTTCTCTGACAAGGTAGAAATATTTTATTTGGGCATTCACCCTGGCTCCTATCTATTATTTAGCAGAAATCATTATGTGGGCAAAAAAGATATATCATTCTACTTTACTATTAAGCTGACACTAGTGTCTAATGGTACTAACCCAATAAATGGTGAATATTGGTTTATTCCATGAGAAAAGCATCTGTTGATGTTATGAAATAAATTAACTGTGTATGCCCTTCATGAGGAAACAATGACAAAGAATTGATACTTAATGACTCCCGGTTAATGTAAACATCTCCAATGAACTCACCTGCCTTTCAACTGTGGACCTTTTCTATTACTGTTTCTATTACCTACACCTTAGACCATGTGCAAAAGAGATGCCTGTCACAGCAAATTATTTTCTATGGTGGGCAATGCTGTGTTATGGTTTAAAAGTATTGGATTCCTAGCTGTATTTCAGACATAGCTTTGAAGAAATCAATGTCTTTCTTGCTTATAGGTAACGAAGAATAAAATTGTAACATGATGATATATTACCTTTGAGAGTTGTCTTATGACAGATGACTGTTGTATTAGAAGTGAGGTAAAATGCTTACAATGCAAAGATGCAAATTTATTTGCGAGTGCCTTCTTTGTGATCAAAATGTGCTCATATTCTTATGGTTGTATTAAATGATAAAATAATGGTAACAAAATTATGCAACTCTGGAAGAAGTCATAACCTCAACCACATTATTATTTAAATATTGCCATTTAACATTTCACTTTCTGTTTTATAATCATAAATTGTTATCAAAAGAAGTAATAACATTTTTGTATTAAAATTATCAGTAGTAATTATTGAATAAAATTCTTCCTCTCGGTATATAGTAATAAATAGATATTACCGGTTGGATAACTCTGCCTCCCATTTAATGGTAGCCACTATGCCTAACTTCTACACTATTTTTCAAAAATATCAATTAGAAACCTGTATTTCTAGCAATATTAATAACAGAAAAATCAACTTTTAAACCATTCAAAAGTTGTCTAGACAATTTTTACCTAGAGGTGAAATAAGAAGCATTCTTTTAATGTCCATGGAGAAATAAACTCTAACTTGAAATATTATACTACAATAATAAAAATTATTAAGAAATTTTTCCACGGATGGCGTAAATGGTTTAGCTATTTTCCTAATGCAGTTTGAGTCATTTGAAAGACAGTTTTACAGAGTTAGCAAAGCCAAATGTATACCCAGGAGAAGGAGCAGTGAGACTTTATTTAATTTAAAATTACATTATACAAGAAGGCTTCCACACTGAAGTGGATAGACAGAAGAATTACCTGGGGCAAGAGTTCCCCTGTGTTTAAAAAAAAAAAAAAAAAAAACTTGTAGGAATTTGAATGCAGACAAAGGTATTATTAATTTTTATGCATCATTCATACAATAACAACAACCATAAGAAGAAAAGAAAACCATGTCAGCAATATGTGGTTGTTTAAATGCAAAGTATGTTCAATTATACTCTGGTCCTCTGAGCCACAAAAGCCAGTCTTTATTTTACTTTATGTTTCATGGTCAGGCCTTCAAGTCAATTAGAAATCCCTCAGACTTTTCAAATCATGAACTATCAGGTCCAAAATATGATGCTATTTTACATTTTTTATAAATAATAGCTTCATTTTGTTATGTTTCTAATAGTGATTAGAAAACACTGCTGAATGTGGCACATAGCAGGACTTAATTTCAATTATCGGATATTCCAACCATTTTCTTAACAAGAAAGAGACTTGCCCAGGGGTCTCCTGAAACATTTCATATCTGGCAAATGATTAGTGTATACTAATTTATTCAGTGGTAGAACGTTAAAATGAACTTAACCATTCTGTTCAATGTCTAATTGCATTTTCTATTGATGTCAATGTTTTACCTAGAAGCATTTAGTACTTTAAAATAGTTTTGACATCTAAAAAGTGATATGTTGCATTCTTGATTATGTGAAATGCTGACAGTAAGAACAGCAAGTTGAAGATGAAGACACATAAAGCCCAGGTTGTGCAAAGGTAGGAAACCTAAAGCCCGGAGTCACTGTTAATATATTAAGAAATTATTATCGTTAATGTCACTTCAAAGTGAGTTTGTTAAGGGTAAGTCTACAACCTGAGGGGTTGAATGCAGAATACATGGGTATGATACCACTAGAGAAAAGTAAAATTAGTTTATTAAGTATGTTGTGTGTGTGTGCATTTGTGTACAATTATTATATAATCGTGAACTACTAAGACAAAGTCTTTGCTACACAATGAAAAGGGTACACACATAAAATCTGTTATTCTGATATGTACTTATAGGTATTTTTCTCTTTGTTATAGTTAAGGGATTTTCCTGCACACTCATTTGTGGAGGCTGTGAAAATAAAATCCATCCTTAGGGCTATTGTATAAGATTTATAATTCACAACTTCTGATATTTTTAACTCTTCAAAGGCAAATGACTTCTAGAATTCATTTCTTAGACAGGCTACAGAGTGGGATTGATAGGTGGACAGGTATCATGGGAGGAGAAAATACCAGCTCAAAAGATTGAATGAGAGCTGGCAACAGGACCAGCACTTATTTTTAAGCATTTGGGCCTCTGAGTGACCTTGAGAATTCTGAATGACTTTTTACAACACGATGATGACATTTGAAATGCTTTCCAAGAAATGGGTAAAACACTCTATTGCGTTTTATCTAATCTTCAGGTATTGTGATTACATTCTGGCAGAATGGTGGCATTAATTATACTAGGTCAGCAAACATCACCATGTCCATCATATACACATGAGGAACAAGTCAGAATTGCAACAGCTCTGCAGTAAACCTGGTGGGTTTAGTGCCAGCGTCCAGTATTCTCCTCTCTCTGATAGTTCTTCTAATACCATACAGAAATCTCAGTGATGAAACATCACTTTAGCAGGGAATGAATGAATGCTCTTTCTTTTCTCTTATATGCTTTGGGATCACTCTTAGAAATCTTCAGAAGATTAAAATTATGATAACAGCAATAAGTATTTATATTTATGCGTGCATGCAGATACATACTTGTTACAATCTCAAATAAAGATTCCATCCAAACACATGATTCTTCTAAATTGTACTCACACAGTTTGAGTACCTGTAAGATATCTGCAAATGTGGTTAAAGGTAATAATTTCTAACATTGTGTTTGCCTGCGTTTAGGAACATATCTCAACAGTACTGTAAGGTAGAATAGTTAGTTTAAATGAGCATTTTTATCTCATATCATATAATAGTGATTCAGCAAATATGATGGTTGTACAGAGATGTTTGGGACTGAAACCAAAACTGAGCCATCAATGCATGTAATAATTTTGAGGTCACATAATGAGTTCGAAATAAAATTAATAGAGAATCCTTTTCTTTTGATGAGGAGTTAAAATATATACAATGAATACTTCAGTATCAATCTGTAATTTTTTTTTATTCCCCAAAGTGATTAGTAGTGAGGGCTATAATGTGGGGGAACATTTAAAATATTTATATGGCCACGCATGGTGGCTCACGCCTGTAATCCCAGTGCTTTAGGAGGCCGAGGCAGGAGGATCACTTGAGGATAGGAGCTTCAGATCAGCCTGGGCAACATAGCAAGACCCTGTCTCTACAAAAAACAAAATTTTAAAAAAATGTCCAGGTGTGGTGGTGTGCACCTGTGGTCCTAGCTATTTGAGAGGCTGAGGAGGATCACAGGAACACAGCAGTCAGAGGTTACAGTGAGTCATGATCATGCCACTGCACTCCAGTCTGGGAGGCATAGCCAGGACCTGTCTCTAACGTAAAAAATTAAAAATAAAAATAAATCAATAAGTAAATAATACACTAAAATAGTTTTGTGCAGATGTATCTGATATGTGTGCTATTATTGCTTTCACTATGAAGAGAGAATTTGTTGGTAATAGGCTAGTATTAAAGTCGCTTCTTTCGATGACTGTCAGTCCCTTTCCTTGCCACTCCCAAAGGGGTGATGAGGTCAGATATTTCCCCATGAACCAGAATAGACAGTAAGGTGACAGAAAGGTCATCTTGGAAATAGAATAAGAGAAACAAGGTGGCGGGCCAAGATTGGGTATCCTACACACCTCCGATAGTTATTTTAATCTCTTTATGTGATCATCCCAGGTCATCATATGACTGGGCAACCATCTCTCTCACTGTGTCTCATACACCTGCATCAAGCGAGGTGTCCCTAAGTCCTAAATATTCTAAATAAATAGCACTTTCCAAGTATCTGCCTATTTCTGTAGGATTCCCTCGAGGAAATTATTAATTTCCTTACCATAGTCATTAATGCAGCAGACATTGATTTAGGGTAGAATTTGCTTCAATTGCTGGTGTTTAAATAGTAACCTAAATGAAATTGTTAGTTTCCTGTGAACATAATCAAGGACACCAAGCTTTCTGGCATTTAAAATATTTCAATTATTATCTGCTAAGCAAAACATCTATTTGCATATGGTGTTGGGAAAAGTAGGTATCTGTCATCATGTGTCCTTATCTTGGGAAAGGTGGATAGGGTAGGGAAGAAATGAGGAGTTTTGACATCAAGTATTCTCCTTGTACATCATTAGGCCTGTTGTGGATCTCTGAGCCCTGATTTTCTGTCCTGACAAAGATATTTCCTTTAAGAGGGTGTCATAAAACTTAAAGAAAGGATATAGTTAAAAGCACTTACCCCCAAATCCATACTCAAGTATTATGACTGTGTAGACAGCCCCATGTATGCAAAGCGTGTTACTGTTTCATATTGTCTTGTCATTGACTTTTGTCGGCAAGTAACTTGGGATTGTTTTTTTTTTTCCTTCAAGAAAAGGATAAAATAGTGTTATGCATAAGAAAAAACCCATATTCTTCGTATGGAAGGTTATTTGGAAATTCTACCATTAGAAATATTGTCATGCTTGTGGGTAATTAGGAATTATGATATGTATTAATGTCTTATTGGAAGGATTGCAATGATATGAATAAGGTTGAAATACATAGACCCACATTTTCTTGATGTCAGCTTTTCTTTGAACACTCATGTGTTTTGGCGGCTGGCATTTCAGAATTGCAGTGATATTGATACACACAGCAACCAGCCTGTGATGCAATTATTTTAGTAAAATAAAAACACCTCAGTAGCATAAGTGTAATTTCAAATGTTACTTTATTTTTGCTTCTTTTTTTTTTTGAGACAGAATCTCGCTCTGTCGCCCAGGCTGGAGTGCAGTGGTGCAATCTTGGCTCACTGAAAGCTCTGCCTCCCGGGTTCACGCCATTCTCCTGCCTCAGCCTCCCAAGTAGCTGGGACTACAGGTGCCCGCCACCA
>NW_012101754.1:1181909-1184076 GCF_000951045.1 Mandrillus leucophaeus | reverse complement strand
TTCACCATGTTGGCCAGGCTGGTGTTGAACTCTTGACCTCAAGAGATCCACCCACCTTGGCCTCCCAAAGTGCTGGGATTATAGGTGTAAGCCAGCATGCCTGGCCAGAACAATTAAATTTTATATCCACTTGAGTCAGAATTTATTTTGCTTACATTGCATTTAGGTAATGGATTATTTGACCCTTCCTTTTCTTCCTGCCCTCCTCTCCCTCTCTCATATTTGCTTCTTATAAATCTCGTAATTTTTTTCTTTATTAAGGAACCACATTTATGAAAAATTCTAACTTGTGTGTTGAATTTGGAATAGCCTACAGTTGTCAGAGCTTTGGTGGTAGCCTTGTCCCACATCTTCGTTTCATGATGGTGGATATCCCAGAGGAGCTGAATGAGTCTTCTAAGTTCAGTGAATTAATTAGGGGGAGAGCTGGAGTTTGACCTGGCGCTCATGACTCCCAGGAAGAACATTTCCAGGAACTTAATTACCTCTCAACCATGCAGCGATCCGGCATGGAGTTCTATACCATCCCTAAAAGAAAGCTTGTCCAGAATACACCTAAACTATGCTCAGCCATATATCTCTCTTTCGTCCATTTCTTTCTTGGATCTAGGTTTGTCTTGTTTAATAATCATGTTTCCTCATATTTGTCTAGATTTGGTACATAGGTAAGTCATACATTTTATGTAAGTATCATTAAATTATTTGTTGAAAGATAGTTTGGATTCTATCTAAGTTTAAACATCCAGCATCTTCCACATCAGTGCCCCTGTGCCTAGAGGGGGAAAGTGTGGAGAAGCTTGAGTTGGAGACCTTCCTACTTTTTGTGCACAAGCAGTTGCCCATGTTTATGAAAATTAATGATACAGAACTAGGGAGTTAATGTAGTAAAACAAAAATGTTCCTATATTTAAATAAAATTATAAGCAAACACCTCCTGATTTTGTTATTTGTAAGCATTTGGTTTCAGATCGCTTATGGTGATCTTGTGTCCCTTACAGTTCTCAGAAAACCCCCTTTTCCCACTATAAATGCCGAACATATGTCAGGAGTCAGCAGAAACTACTCAAAGTTGCAATTTGTTAAAAGTATAGATGTGTGAATAGATTTTTCCACACACAGAGACAGAAAAATTCTAACTAGTGACACATGTCACATGCAAATAATCAGCACTGCAAAAATGTCCCAGTTTAAAATACAGGCTGGAAGAATTGAGCAAGGAAGAAAGAGAAGAAAGGAGGACAGAAGATATAAAAAACGAGCAAGCAAGTAAAAGAAAAATACAAGTCCAATACACTTTTTTTCATTTATACCAACATTTTTATTTTTTCAGGGTAGTTTGCAAAGTAAAGAAACTATTAACATTCAGAAAATTTTTTTGTATGAGTTTCTTTAAATTCCAAACAGATTTTTATTTTTTATTTTTATATATCTTCGAACTTACAGAAAAGTCGTGAAAATACTGAGAATAACTTCTGTATCCTTCATCAAGGGTCAGTAATTGTTTAATGTTTTGCCACATTCACAAGTACTTTTCTCTCCTTCTCTTCCCCTCTCTCTTTGGGTTTATATTAGTACTATTTTCTCAAACCATTTAAGAATTAGTTTGATTATTATTCCAGCCCAGAGTGACCTTCATTGTGATAGTCTCTCTTTTTCTGTTATCCGGTGGCTGGAAAAACTACCTATAGTTCCTGGATTTACCAATCATCTCTAAAACGTGTAACAAATCTAAGTCTCATTGTCACTGAAGGAATGTGTCTCCCTTGACAGTCACTCATTTCTTTTGACTCCTCCTTCCTCTTGTTTTCCATACTAAATTATTACATTATGCCCTTTTAGGTTTTTGGAACTTGGCATTTTATTAAATAGAAATGCAGTGGAAAGACAACTGGAGTAGGAGTCTATAGAGTTATGTTGTAATTCTGATGGTATATAAGATTACTGTTATGTTCTGTTTTCTCTTTGTTCAACCTTTGGGTCTCTAAGAATACATTCATTCTGGCCGGGCACGGTGGCTCAAGCCTGTAATCCCAGCACTTTGGGAGGCCGAGACGGGT
The DNA here is from genome assembly GCF_000951045.1 of Mandrillus leucophaeus. Taxonomy (NCBI): domain Eukaryota; kingdom Metazoa; phylum Chordata; class Mammalia; order Primates; family Cercopithecidae; genus Mandrillus; species Mandrillus leucophaeus. The sequence continues at coordinate 1,182,019 of NW_012101754.1, read as the reverse complement.
GGATCACGAGGTCAAGAGATCGAGACTACCCTGGCTAACACGATGAAACCCCGTCTCTACTAAAAAATACAAAAAACTAGCCGGGCGAGGTGGCAGGCGCCTGTAGTCCC
>NW_012101754.1:1178103-1179559 GCF_000951045.1 Mandrillus leucophaeus | reverse complement strand
TTTTAAGTAGAGACGGGGTTTCACCGTGTTAGCCAGGATAGTCTCGATCTCCTGACCTCGTGATCCACCCGCCTCGGCCTCCCAAAGTGCTGGGATTATAGGCATGAGCCACTGCGCCCGGTCACTTTATTTTTGCTTCTAATCCTCCACTGGGAAAGTCTTTTCTAGGCTAGCAGATTATCCAAAGAAAAGCGGAATCTGTTCCTTGAGAGCCCCAGCCCTAGGCATGGCTGACCTGACCGAGCCTCTGATTCCACCACCTACAAACTGTGTGACTGTGGGAGGTTACTTCCCTTAGTGGATAATAATTGAAATATTTTAAATGCCAGAGAGCTTGTGTCTGTGATTATGTTCATAGGAAACTAATAATTTCGTTTAAGTCACTATTTAAATACCAGCAATTGCCTTGGTTTTCTTTGGTTTTAAATGATGGTTTTACATTGTGACTATTGAATGAATTAAAAGATTAAAGTAGTCAGAATGATGCCTAACACTTAGCAAGGGCTCTTAAAATGTTAGTAGTGATGAAGATGAAGAGGAGGAGGAGATAAAGGCAAGGGGATGAGAAGAAGGCAGAGGTATAGGTTGAAGTCCCTTGCTCTTGAATTGCCTTGTTTAAAATCTTTCTTAAATCAGTTGCAATAGAATGTCACTTGATCGTTTTATATTATTTCCTTGTCCAGACTGTAAACTGCTTAAATGCAAGTGACTGGTTGTAGGAGTTTGCTAGGACTGCGGTAACAAAGTACCACAAACCTGGTGGCATAAGCAACAGAAATGGATCATCTCATAGTTGTCGAGGTCAGAAGCCTGAGATCCAGGTGTCAGTACACTTGGTTCCTTCTGAGGGCTCGGAGGGAGACATCTGACCCATACCTCTCCCATACTGAGTTTGCTGGCAATCTTAGGCATCCCTTGACCAGTAGAAGCACCATCCTGACCTTGCTGTCATGATCACATGGCAGATCCCACAGCACTAGGTAAATCCCCCTGTGAACCTGTCTCTGTCTCTGTGTTCATTGCCCCTCTTCATAAAGACACCGGACATATTGGATTAGGGCCCGCTCTAATAGCTCATTTTAACTTAATTAAAATGAGTGCTAAGTGTTAAGCATGGTTCTGAGTACTGTAATGTTTCAACCCACTTTAAAGACTCTACCTCTGAACATAGTCACATTCATTCATAGCTACTCGTGGTTAGTTTGATGTCTTTTGGGGAAACACAGTTCAATCCATAATGCACATCTTATTTAACTTCCTACCCCTCACAAATTATATGCAACACCTTCCGCATCTTGGAGACTCAAAAACATATTGAAAGAAATAACTGAAAAAATGAAACAGTTTTGGTTAGAACGTTGCAAGTAAAATATGAAGAAGGGAAAAATTATTCTCATGACTTTTAGCATTTCATATTGAGCAAAAATCTATTGGGCCATAGTTCTGGATATAGAAT
>NW_012101754.1:1117495-1175536 GCF_000951045.1 Mandrillus leucophaeus | reverse complement strand
AAAAAAAAAAAAAAAAAAAAAAAATTCATTCAATAGTGTAAAAGGTAAAATGCATATCTTGACAGGGTTGATGAAAAGATAAAATGACATAAATTTATGTATATTAAATATGCTTTATTTCCTTGATTTTAAAAAAATATGATCATAAGCCTTACAGGAGGTATAAAATGGTTGCCTCCCCAAATGAAATATGTTAAGTTTAGAATATTAATGTAGTTTTCTAACCGTCTAAACCATTTTAAAAGTTCTTAGTAAAGATGAGAGTTCCCTGCTTGCGTTGACAAATAGACCCGTTTTCCTACCACATTTAATACTGGTTGTCTCCATTACTCTATTTAATGCAAGGTAGACTGCATTTTAATCATAATTCTCTTTCTCTCAGTTCTTTGTACTTTACATGCTCTGTTAAATGTTTCCTGTGATTGGGAAATGGCTTAATGTTGTTAAAAGACTTTAAATTTCATTGGATTTCTTCAGTCTGAAATCAACTGAATTCTGCTTTTTATTATATTGGGACTACATTAAAGAGATTCTTCTTAAGGTGAAGCCTATGATATTCTTCAATAACTGTAGATTTGAAGATGTATTAATAAGAATTGGAGTTTCTCTGAAAGGATTAAGTGTTTATTTCATTCATTTCAGAGTATGGCATGAAGTCTTTAACAGAAACTTGATTCCATCAGTCACCCCAGTACTTGGCTAATTATCATGTTTTTGTCTATACAGACATGCTTAATCACAAACATGTACACGATCATGTTCATAACAAAGAGAAAGATGCAGTTGTCTTGTTTTTAACATTTACTAGTTCATTGTCTGCTACATTTGTTCCCATTTCTGATTCAGAGAAAAAAGAGCTAAGTTATACTTGATGTTAACACCTAAAATTATCCTATAGCTCATATAAGAAAGGCAGAGAGAGTTGACACAGATTGAGAGTCTCAGTGGACTATAGCTAGGAGGGTTTTGATAGGCATTCAGCTGCGTTCAATCAGAGGCAGTGATCACTGACAGTGACCCCAGGCATATAAAACTACAGTTTCTTTATAAAGATCTCCAGAGACAGGGATAGTTTTACTAACTTTCTCAACCCAGATAAGTGTTTCTTCTTTATTTCTAACCTAAATTCTGGTACTGTTTTCTAGGGAGGTCATTTTCTTTTGTTTGTCTCAAAGTTGGCTAGATAGAAGTGTTGAATTTTAGAATGGAAAGGAACATCATCGGTCAAATGTTTTAACTTCTTCAATTGAGGTATGAAAAATCTGAGGGTAAAAAAGGGTGAGGAATTTATCGAGGACCCGGTTGAAAAGGCAGAAAGATAATTCAGATTTATTTTCCATTATACTGCATGGCTTCTTCTCCCGATTAATTGACTATGAAAAATCCATCTGCCAAACTTGGCTCCTCTAAGCCAATTATGTGTCTTCCCACATAATTCTTTTGTAATGCTAATTTCCTTCTCCACTGAATGAACTCAATTTCCCAAACACTTTCGAAGCCATGAATTTACACTTACCTGGAGGCCTTTAGAGAGGACTTGGTCATGGCTAAAAACATTGATATAATAAATTCTGAAACAGCCACTCTGGCTATCTTAGTATGTAGACATAAGTTATGTCATCCCATCAGGGAGAAATCTGAATTTTAAGATCAATGTTGGTTATGCTGAGGTCATCCTATGTGCCCACTCCTTTCATTCTCCATCTTGGCCACAGCACCACTGAAGAAATCGAGGAGATTACATTACAACAGAGAAGAGGGGAACATTTAAGAGTAGGCAAAAATGCGGTGAATTGAGGGTGTAGTCAATATAGACTGCACACATTCCATTTCAGAGAAAGAGTCAGTTTATGTAACTGGAAAATGTCTGCATTTTTAGTAGCTCTTAATATGCTGACATGCTACCAAGTAATTCACAAATTTTTCTGGTTTTCTGAGTTTCATAAAGGCTTTGACATTTTTTTTAAAAAGATGGAGTAATTTTTTAATGTAGTATTCCAATTAACAAAGTGAGATGCCCATAGGAAAAAAATGACCTGGAGCTTTGTGGTCAAAACGTTTTCTTTTCCTAAAGATGTTTAACTCTGTTCATTTCATTGATAGACATTAGTATTTCTTTATCTCAAGCCTCCACTAATTATTACTATTTTTTAAACTCAAACTACAATGTTAGGTATCATGGTAGCACTATTAATAAATTGTATATATTTAGCAAATACGTTAGACTTAATTTCTATGAAAGTAACTGTCCACTGGACTTTGAGTGAACAATATGGCAAAATATTGGAAATATATAGTTGCATGTTGGCCAGATTATTGGCACTTTGACCAGATATGTTCACTATACATATGACTATATTTATATGCACTGAGTCCTGCCACCACCTACCCACTGCAAAGGAAAGTCATGACTCTTTTCTCCGGAATTCAAAGCTTTCTGTCAACGTAATCTATGGAGCCATTCATTCCAGTCCCACTACCCCTAATCCCACTGCATCTCAAAACAAAGAATGACTTTTCCTGTTCTTGAAATACTCCTAGCATGTTACAGTACCTCATTTATGCCTCTGGTGCCATTCTTTATTTGCTTATAGGCATTTGTTTACAAGTCTAAGATTATCTCCTGACTACCCTCTTATCTAGTCACCTTCTCTTTCTCTCTCATACTTCATTTTATTGTTTTCTGTCTCTCTCAGCATGCCTTCACTGTCGTGTCTCTGTGTTTTCCATGTTGTGCTTTCACCACTGGTCCCAAGTCATAATTAGTTTCTGCCATTGGGTATTTTCAAGTTAATCATTCACCTTTACATTTGCCTTTGTAAATGGCCACATTAGAAGTCTGTTCTTTTCCATGCCAGCATAAATTCCCCCTACCCAGCTGTTATAATTAGAGGAATTGCTCCCCAAGTTTTCATAGCAGATCAGAACTGTTATTTGTTGTTTTGCAAGGTCTCTGCAAATAAAGACTTTTTAAGCAAAACATTTATGGTCTAGGATTAGAAATTCTTCGACATGCAAACATAGACTGTGATAGCTATTGTGACAATTTTTGAAAGACAGCAAATTTCTAAATATCACCTATGATTTAATTTTTCAGGAAATTTTGCTTCACCGATGAAGGTGTACTGTATTATTGTCTATACTGTCTATTTTCTGAGTTGCTGACATTATCTGTTGTTTACAAAGTACTAACAAAGGCATGGCATGGTGATTTATATCTTGTAGGACAAGTCCTTGCAGGCTGAGGGTTTACATCTAAAATAGATGGTGGGGATTTATTATTATTCTACCAAGTACCAGAGACAGTCAGCTGAAATGAAACATTTTCTGGACTTAAACCCATCCCCATAAATTTCTACGATATCAGGGGACCCGGGAGTGTTAGTTTCTGGCATTTGCAGTGTAGTCTTCTAGACTCCGCATCGTAACTCTTTGCTCCTAGTTAATTGTTTTGGATTTGCCAAGGTATGCATGTTCAAGCACACACATGTACCCCCATAGAAATTTTTCCTAAGCAGATAGCTGTATGTGATGTAGGGAAATTATGTTTTTCCTAAACGTCAATGAAAAAGTACACTAAGAATGTATGTAATGATTATATTTTATCACTGAGTATTTGGGACCTATAAAATGGGAAAACTGCAGTGACCATGTTAAGCCCAGAATATCATATATTATAAAATCGTTGGTTCTGTTCTGCAAGGGAAAAAAGGATTAAAAAAAAAAAAAAAAAAAAAAGCTCAACCATACTGTAAGAGAACTATAAAATACAATTAAATATGGTTAAATAGAATGCTAAATCCTGTAATTATATGGTTATTATGATAAACAGGCTTTAAATATATGTTCTTCATTAGCCAGGGTTTCAAAGCAGAAAGATTTCTATGGAAGGTGATGCTCTTATGCACCGTCTTCAAGTCAGTTTCAAGGAATGATGTCTTGCGAGGTTGAGAGTGCAACAAACATGTTTTCAAACAGTGAGTCTGTGTATAAGTAGTATAATCTCAAAAATCACTGATTATACTACTTTTCCATGTATCTGGTCTTCCCGGTTTTAGTAAATCTCCCATTTGTTAGCAATGCAAAGATGTATTTTTCATGATTTTAAGACTGTTACATTTTAGAGGCTTCAGTTTGTGTCCTGATGTTTATGGCAATAAATAGAACACACACACACAAAAAAAGGCTTTTTGTAGTTGAAAGGACTTGTATCTTTAAAACTAACTCTGTCCTTTAACACATTTCATTTACATAATCACTTTCTATCTTGTCCACAGAAGGTCTTTACAGTATGACACTATGGATTAATTTTATGTCTCCTATTAGGGTTCTTTCTAATGATAATTAAAAAATGAAAGATAAAGATAACTGACAATATTTCTTCTATTTGTAGGTGTCATGTTCTTACTGTAAATCCCACCGAGTTTGACAGAGCTCTCTTTACATGCATTTCACTGTCTTTCAATATGTTCTCCTCTGTCTCTCCCCAGGCCACCATTCATGCATTCACTGTCAGGAAAATTTCTATTCATTGACCATAGATTAGGACAAAGGCCATGTTCACTGATCCCCTGAAGCAGATGTGGTTATTATTTCTTCCTAGTCCCTCTGTCCAGTTACATAATCCTTGTGTTCCTTATGATATCATAAGGATTTGTTTATGTTGCCATCTTTTTCCTGTAACTAGAGTGAACTACTCAAGTTAAGTATATATTTCAATTTTGAAAGTAGCATCATATTATGCATAATTTACTCAAAGTCAACCACACATATGGACTTGAAATACTGACGAATAAATGGTAGCAGAACATCTGAGCATGTGCCCAAAGTGAGCATCAGTGGGAGTCACTGGCCTGCCCTTCCCTGTCAGACTCAGCTCTGCAGATCCCTTATGCTGTAAGCATCTCTGCACAGTGACTACACTTTGCTGTATAGTAGATGTAACAATATGAAATTGTAATGCACATCGCCCCCTAAGTGCGTGTCTCCTACTTCTTCTGCCATACAATGAGGTGGGGGCAGGGCTTGATTGGTCTAATGCTATAGGAAAAACTAGATCTGTTACCTATGTTAAAATGATATATTAATCTTCAAAAAATTTTTAGGCTCAAGAAGCGCTCAAGAATACTTTTGACTACATTTAACTTCTGTCTTGCTTGCTAATTTTAGAACTTGGTTATCCCCTAATTACAGATGCAACTCTATTATACACCCAGCCACACTGCAGGTGCTTAATACATATTTATTGTTGAAAGCCTCAATCCTGTGTATGTTTCCGTGTAGATGAAAAGTCATTAGAATGATCGTTTGTCTTAGTTTGGCCAGGACAGTTCTGCTTCACACAAGTTGTTCCAGTATAAATATTAATAGCACCCTCTTTTATCCTCAAAGGTGTCCCAGCTTGGAGGATAAATTATATAGTCACCCTAGCTATAGTTTTATTTGAAATTATTTTTGTAAGTAGTTAGAGAATTGGCATACGTGATGTAATAGAAATAATGCTTCAGGCAAAAGACTAAAACCGTGATGAAATATACTTAGTGATGCCTCTTGGTCTCCGAGTCATGCTGCTCAGATCTGCTGGCTTGACTCTGTTCTCTCCCTCTCCTCAATTGTCTTCTTTCCTCTTACTATTACTATTTGTACTAAAATAAGGCTCTTTCTACAGTCCTTTTGTTTTCTCAGAGTAGTTTGAACATTCCTACCCAGGCATCCAGTAGCACATATCCTTTGGCTTCTGGAACATGGTCCTCACATGTATTCACCAATCCTTTCTTTTCTGGGTCTGAATTGGACCTGTCAAAGCCATAAGCTCTTCTGCCTTGTGGGCTTCTGTGTTGAAGAGAATCTTTATTGCTCCATTTACCATTTGTAAAACTAATATTATACAGGCAATAACACTGACAAGTGAAGCTTGACCTTCTGAAAAGGACTGCTAATGTGCTGAAGGGAGGAAAGTCCTAGATGTGTTATTAAAGTAAAGAGAGCAGAGGAAAAGAGAAGAGGCACAAAGATGAAATGAGGATGTGATAGCAACCACTGACGCCTGTTTTCGGAGGGCAGAGAATACTGGAAAAAGGACAAAAGAAATTTCGCACCCTACAGAGCTTAATCTCATTTTTTTCTATTACCTGTATCTAAAATACTTCAGCAAAGGTTAGATATAAGCCTAAAACCACACCAAATGAGCAATAAATTCTGTAGCTGAGCGACCGTGAATAGATCATAACGTTGCCAAAGAAAATTTAAAATATTTTAAAAGTGAATACATTTAATTATATGCAAATGAGTCATATCCTGCAGGGTAATTAGGTAGTTCACATAAATGATTATAGTGAATGAGTATTCTTTTCACATGCAGAAAAGGTGAGCTCCTGGGGACTGCTGTAGAAAAGGTGGGACGGGCAAGGAATGCTGAAAGAAACAGAAAGTCTTGCATTTGTAATTCAGGGACACAGATGATCAAAACACTGGACCAACAGAAAATCTGAGGCATGATTCAGAGAGAACACTGACAACAAGACAGTTTGTGTCTCCTACAGAAAGATGAGTCCTGTGAACCTGGCCACCCAGCAAATGTTTGAAGGTCAACCATTCATTTCCTAGTGACTACTACCATTCCAGTGTTCAATCAATGCTGGCAACTGCTTTCCACCTCTGAACACTTTTCTTGCTAGTCTTAGGTTTCACGACTTCTGGGATATGAGACTGAATTTGTTTGCATTTACTATAATGGGATTTTGCATTATGTATACTCAATAGTAAATAATATGTATGCTTAATAGTAAGTTATTTTGGGAAAATGTCTATTATTGCTACAATTTCACTTAGGTTAACTCAAAGTTTCTTTGACTTGCTAAGCAGTTTAGATACTGGAAAAAAAAATCAGTACAGATCTTTGACCTGGAACCCAGTATACAAGTATATAGAGATTATTTGTTTTAGTTCAATTAGTGGCCAATTGGATAATTTCCTGGTAAACCACTATCCCTTTATGCCGTATTTACAGTGTATTTGGAGTGGATAACATAATGCAATGAGAAAAAAAATAATAAAATAAGGAATTTAAATAGCTTTTTAATTTTTATCTCCTTATTGTATATGCTACTTAAGATTTTTTTAAAATCAAAGGATAACTACTACCATTGAAAGAAGTATTAATTTCCATCCCAAATACCAAGGGGATGCCAAACTTGGACTTCCTTGATTTCATAGTTTCCTTACAGGAAAACATAATTAATCCATTATATTTACCAAGGAGGACTTTTCCACTTAACCTCCACACTTGAGATTGTAAATTTCCCACACTTGACAGTATAAACTCCTCATTACAAAGAGACCTAGAGGAAAATTGCCCTGATAATGATATATTTGTACCAGTTTATGTAGACATAAAAAGTTTAAAACTACTGAACTCAGTTAGACTATTTATTATCCATTGTAAAAACACTTATTCTTGATTTTCTCTAAGTATAAATAGGTTTGAATAGTTAAGATTATGATAAGAATAAAAGCATGTCATTTTAGGGGAAAGGGCTCTGTTAGGTGTGCATGCTGACCTATGTGTTGCAACAATTTGGTTGATATACATGCACAAAATATTACATTTACAACACTGCATGAATGATTTAAATGCAGGTAGCAATGCCTTTGACTTCAATCCATGATTTATTTCAGTATTATTTCAATACCATTCTTTTCAATACCTTTTAACTCTTTTAACTATAAATTTATAAATGAGTCTTGTAGCTATTAAAGTTATATGATAGAGCCAGTCAAATTACTATAAAGTATATATTAATAAGTATATTAGTGAATAAGAGTTATTGTATATGCATCACTGAGGGAAATAAAATAACTGACACTAAATATATCAATTTTAAGTAACTGAGAAATAAGAAAAAGTTGTCTTCAAATAATCAAATAAGCTGTGAGAAATTAGGGATTGGTTTTTCATAATGTATTTTAAATGGGGGGAATTAATAAATATAAAATGGCCCCAATAATTTTTGTGAATCTGATAGAATAGGGTAGAATAACTGAAAATTAGTTCATAATTTAAAACAAATTTAGAATCCTTTTAAAATAAACGTACTCAGTATTTTCTTTATCACATGACATTTGAAATATCAGGTATCCATTTTACATTGGAATTAATTGAACTGGTATTTACATTTCAAAATATTTATTTCTCATTTGCTAAGAAGAGATTGAGGCATGGTTTTCCTTCAATAATATCTTCATTATCTTCATTGGGCATTAAATCATGAGTATTTATTAAACTGCTCACGTTAAAGGGACACAAAAACAGGTGAGCTATTCTTCCCGAGTAAAATAGATTTTATTTTCTCCTAGCTCTCTTCAGGAGAGTGAGTTCTAGCCTTATTTCTTTAGGCAGAAAGATCCTCGGAGTGAAGATAGACTTCTAATTTAGTTTTCAAAGAATAGAGGATACGTTACATTTTCTTCATTTTGAGTCTGTACACATGGTGTGATTGTCAAAATGATGTATCATTACCTATGCTTTCTTTAATATTCCATTAACTATAATTCAATTTCAGTAACAAAAAGAGCAATTGGAAAAACACCATAGACGTAATAAATAAGGAAACTCTATATTTGAATTACGATACCTCATTTTCCATGATGTGGTTATCATGCATTGCACACCTGTATCAAAACATCTCCTATACTCCATAAATATATACACCTACTATTTACTCACAAAAATTACAAATTAAAAAATACATATATATATTTTTTGAGGCTACCCCAAACCTCCTTTCCAGTTTCTGTGGCCTTTATTAAGCCAAGAGCACTGGTAGTATTATTTTTTCATGAAAGTCATAATTGGCCCAAACCCAATCTGTCTTTTTATTTCTAAATATTGCCTTCAAGTACTAAATTCTATTTTTCCGTAAAGTCAAAATCCAAGACTTTTCTCAGAATCACATTTGTATGTCTGTAAATTAGACTTCACATGGGTCATGATTGCTAGAAGGAATCAAAGAGACCCTAATTTTGCATTCAACTTAAAAGTAATAAAAGGTTTTGAATAGAGCATATTAAAACTGGATGTTTCATCAGACATGGAACAGTGCAGTGAAATGGGTGTTAAAATTATTAGGTTCTAGATATTAGTAGAGATACACCATTTGTATTACATCTTTCATGTTAATTTAAAGAAGTAGAGTTCAGCTTTGTCTACACATTGGGTGACTTTTAAATTATATTGCTGCCTATAAATCTGATATAATGGTTTGGGAAGGGGTCTGGGCATCTGTGTCAATAATTTTGAAACCTCGCTTGATATTTATAAGAGATACCCTAGCTTCATCTAGTTATAGTTCTAAGATCAGACAAAAATGTGCCTGAAAAGAAGTGGAAAATATAAGCTTCTGCCTCACTGATTACTGCTGTCCATTGGAATTTTTGCTTGGCACAAATTATGTATCAACTTTTTCATTATTGGGAGTTTTAAATAGGTATAACTTATTTGCATTAGTTGCTTCTCTTGAAAAACTTTTTTTTTTTCCCCTGAGTTAGCTGCCTAGCTCAAGGTCGTATTACAGCAATGTTTATTTACATGAGGATTTTGTTTTCGGTCTACTTGACACAGTGCCAGAACTTCTTGCTTATTTGTGTTAGATCCTTATAAGAACAGGAGGCTAAAAAAGTGCATTTACTTTAGAAGAGTTCTTATGAAGGTTATGTGATTACCAAGTGACTAAAATTCTTTGCATAAGCACTCAGTTCTACAGCAATTCTCTTTCAAATATAAATTTTAATCTTTGGATAGTGACTCCCATGCACATTTTGGCTTCGGGATGAATCACCATGCCTGGAGCAAAATCTTTGTCAAGGATGGAGCCAAACATCCTAAAGAGTGGCTGGGAATCACAGGGGAGCCCTCTGTCTCCAGGTCACCTCTTAGGGGAATAACAGGACATCACAGAACAAAACTGAGGGCTGCAGGAAGTTGCAGGGTCACAGATAAGGCTTTTAAAATATATATATGTGAACAGGGTTAAGAAGTCCCTATTGAGGACTGTATAAGTCAAGGTTCTCTAGAGGGACAAAACTAATAGGATAGATGTATACATAAAGGAGAGTTTAGGAATATTAAGGAATATTGACTCATATGATCACAAGGTGAGGTCCCACAATAGGCCTTCTACAGACTGAGGAGCAAGGAAGCCAGGCTGATTCCCAAAGCTGAAGAACGTGGAGTCCCATGTTCCAGGGCAGGAAGCATCCAGCACCACGGGAGAAAGACACAGGCTGGAAGAGGAAGGCAGTCTAGTCTTTCTATGTTCTTCTGCCTGCTTTTATTCTGGCTGCACTGGCAGACTGATTAGACGGTGCCCACCCAGATTGAGGGTGGGTCTGCCTCTCCCAGTCCACTGATCAAATGTTAATCTGTTTTGGCAATACCCTCACAGACACACCCAGGAATAGTACTTTGTATCCTTCAATCCACTCAAGTTGACACAATATTAACCATCACAAGGACAATTAGAATATATTTCAGGATAAATTGAAAATTGTGGAAGTGATTATTATAGGGGGATCGGGGGAAAACCCCACCCCCGATATTTATCGTGGGTTCTTTTCTATTTCCTAAGCATCTCGGCTGGCTTGAGAAATAAAGGGAGAGAGTACAAGAGAGAGAAATTTTAAAGCTGGGTGTCCGGGGAGGCATCACACGTTGGCAGGTTCTGTGATGCTCTCCAAGCCGTAAAACCAGCAAGTTTTTATTAGTAATTTTCAAAACGGGAGGGAGTGCACGAATAGGGTGTGGGTCACAGAGATCACATGCTTCACAAGGTAATAAAATATCACAAAGCAAATGGAGGCAGGGCGAGATCACAGGACCACTGGATGGTGCAAAATTAAAATTGCTAATGAAGTTTCGGGCATGCATTGTCATTGATAACATCTTATCAGGAAACAGGGTTTGAGAGCAGACAATCTGTCTGACCAAAATTTATTAGGCGGGAATTTCCTCATCCTAATAAGCCTGGGAGTGCTACAGGAGACTGGGGCTTATTTCATCCCTTTGGCTTCAACCGTAAAAGGCGGTCACCTTAAGGGGGCTGTCTATAGACCTACCCTCAGGGTGCATTCTCTTTCTCAGGATGTTCCTTGCTGAGAAAAAGAATTCAGTGATATTTCTCCTATTTGCCTTTGAAAGAAGGGAAATATGGCTCTGTTCCATCTGGCTCACTGGCAGTCAGAAGTCTTATCTCTCTTGTTCCCTGAACATTGCTGTTATCTTGTTCTTTTTTCAAGATGCCCAGATTTCACATTGTTCAAACACACATGCTCTACAAACAATTTGTGCAGTTAACACAATCATCACAGGGTCCTGAGGCGACATTCATCCTCCTCAGTTTATGAAGATGATGGGATTAAGAGATTAAAGACAAGACAGGCATAGGAAATCACAAGGGTGTTGAATGGGAAAGTGATAAGTGTCCATGAAATCTTCACAATTTATGTTCAGAGACTGCAGTAAAGACAGGTATAAGAAATTATAAAAGTATTAATTTGGGGAACTAATAAATGTCCATGAAATCTTCACAATTTATGTTCTTCTGCCGTGGCTTCAGACGGTCCCTCCATTCGGGGTCCCTGCCTTCCTGCAACAGATTATCATTAGATGACTTTAAGGAAGTTTGACTTAGGAGTTTGTTAGCCATGAACCCAGGTATATAGGTTGAGGGAGAGTTTATAAAGTTGCCTTTCTTAAAAGAACAATTTCTCAAAGATCAATATAAAAACCTTTAAAACATCATTGTTGTTAGATATGCTTTTCATATACAAATGCCCTAAGGGCTTTATGATGATAGCCATCATTTATTCAGCACATTATGCAACAAACCTGATTGTAAGTGCTTTGCACACATTCTCTCATTTTATTCTCACAACAAACTTTATATTTTCAAAAGTCTGAGACATAAGAGAAGGCAGCAATTCCCTAGAGTTCACACAAGTAATAAATGGCATAGCAGAGCTCACATTTAAACTCAGATACACCTACATTTTTTTACTTAGGCCAGAAGTGGCAAATCTGACAAATAATGAGAAAATAACTAGAGAATATTAAAATTTAGATAGCCATTCTAACAAAACATGACCAAGATGGCATACAAATACCCACACACACACACACACACACTCACACACACAGTACCAGGTCAGTCACACTTGAAAAATTCAAAATAAAATATTAGCAACTAACTCCAGTGCTTGATTAGATAATGAACATGACATGCCTAAGTAGGGTTTATTCTTCACATAGTTTAGCCCAACATTATATTAAAAACGTAAAGGAGAACGTTCCTCTCATTATATTCATAGATGCTAAAAGAAAATGTCTAATAAACTTCAGCTATCAATTCTAATTAAAAAATTGTAGGTGAAATTGAAATATAAGCTCTAGAAATATGAACTATTTATAAAAAGGTCATTATCAAATATTACATTAACTGTAAAATGCAAAATCCAGTGGCATCAAAATGGTGAACTAATCAGGCATGATTTCTCTTCTGTCAACTCTCAAAACTCTTTTGCTGAATCTATTTAATGCAATAGGACAATAAAATAAAGTAATCATTATGAATACTAGAAATTAAAGTTTTAATTTATATGATACTATCATACACTTGGAAAAGATAAAATCCTTAATAACTAGGAACTAATAAGGTATATTAATACAAGATAAATATATGCAAAATGTGTATTTTTTACAATTTAGTTTGCTAAACAAGTCATGTAGATGAAGATGAATTTATAAATCAGTCTTATTATTATTCTTCTACTCCACTTCCAATTGGCTCTACAAACTAATTATTGACTCCTTTGGTTGTTACCTCAGGCAAGTCCTCACTTTTTGTGCTTGTTCAGTCACAAAAACTTCCTGACATTTAAAATTTTGGTCCAGTATAGCACTAAATTCCAAATTCTTATTGCAACTAAAACATCTTTATTTATCTAATGTGGGCCTGTCTAGTTATTGCTGAGAAATCTGTAATAACTAGTGGCTATTTTGGATGGAGGAAAATGAGAGCATACAATCAGGTGAAATCTTACTTGTCTTAGAGCAGTCATAATCTCTTAGTCTTTTGTTCTCTGCAGATGCACATTTACCAGCTTGTCTCTTGTTCTCTCCGGTTCCCTCACTGGAGACTTCAAATTTCTCAGTCTTTTACAAGCAAAGTGCTAATGCCACAGTCATGTTCTGACTTACTGTCAGTCGCCTCAGATTAGAGTAATTACTGCCTGTTTTAGAAACATATCACTGCACCAGGTCACTATTCTGCTGCTTATCACTATTATGGATTCTGCATCTGGTCTATGCAAACCCCCCATTTTTAAAAGTACAACTGGCTCCCAACACAGCCCTCTCTCTCTTTTGCATCATACTTCCAGGCAGCCTATAGCCTTTAGATTTCTTCCAGCAACAGTCAGACCCCATTGCTGTGGCTCTTAAATATCCAGGAACATATCTTAAGCTTTCTCAAGTTCTCTTGAAATCTTATTTCCTGCTTGACTTTAAAATAAGGGAGGCACATCCACTTATTCCCATGATGGTAGGAGTGGGTAGTGCAAGCACAGTGCCCTAACCATTCTCTCGAGAGACCTCCATCTTGCCAGTCTCTCCACTTTACTTACAGAGCTTATTGTGTATTTGAGCAGAGCTGGTTTCTCAGACCCTCCACATGTCCTGAGGGGGGTTAGCACTGCACATTAGGACACGGGACCACTCTATGCCTACTTTACCCTTGATATTTGGCTACAGCTAAAATCATATCAAAAAAAGTCATATTGATTACCCTGCTATATTGGCAATAACAAGATACAGTCAACCAATAAAATTGGAAAAATATAAGAGCAAGACACTGCAAATGGCATATAAATGTATTCAGGGAAATGAAAACTAAAACAATAAGATAACATGGTTTTTGTCCTTGATATAGGCAAAAGTTAACAATTGAAAAAGATGTACAACTGTCCAGTTTCATCAAGTTTGTGAGAAATTGTATATTGAAAAAGAGAAATATAAGTCTCTCTTTCTCTCTCTCTCACACACACACACACACACACACACACTCTCAGTCTCTCACACACACACTCTCTCTCTCTCTCTCAGTCTCACACACACACACACATACACAACCTCGAAAGGCTGAGGAGAAGCAGTAGTATTACTTTATCTTCAAAGGTGATTACCAACTCCAAGTATCAATCTAAAGAGTAAATTTGAAACCTTATTTTGAAATAATAAGAGAAGTTGAATGTAGATTTATCATAAATGATTTTAAATGCAGTACTATCCTTCATCATGATTTACAAAATTATTTCTCTTGTTTCCAGATATCCATATGCCATCATAGTTAACCTCTATTTCTCCCTGTGAACCAACAACAAATATGTTATGTCTAGTCCATGTGTGGCCTATAAATATAAGTAATATTTACATAATTTGCTTTGACTTGGTTAAGATTAGTAAGAAACTTATGGTACCAGAACATCTTAACCAGAATACTTAGGACCCTAACACTGTATTCCTTGTATATAACTCTTGTGCTAGTTAAATATGAACTCTCATTCATATATATTTATTTGTGGCTTATCACCATTGACATCCAGGAGGTTTTGAGTGACTAAGTACCTTCACCAATCTGTTTCCCAACCTTTTTTTCTGGATTGTTCTGAAATGGAGAGGAAGAATTATGTCCCAAATGATTGTCCTCTTGAGAATGGAGATTTAAATGTATTCAGTTTTTTTCCCAGGTCTCGCTTTGAAATCCTATTTTAGAATGATACTCAGCCTTCTTATTTCATGTTGAAAACAATAACACATACTACCTGCCACTTAGCACATATAAGTGGGTGTTTGGAAGAATGTTTTGACTGCGTTTAATGAAACAATGCTGAATTAAGTAAAATCTTGTATCTTTTTCTCAGGTAGTGACTCTCTATAGCTATGGACCACCACATATTTGCCATCCCTTTGCTGATGGTTTGATTTGGGATGTGTCATTTCGTTTGTGAAATGGAACATATTCAAGGTACCCATGTGCTCAAGTGCTAGATTATAACAATGTTTTGATGCAAATGTGCGAAGTACTCAGAGATGAACACTATGGTCTAATAAAGGCCATAGCAAAATAGAGCAAATGAATCCTGTGAAATCAGAGAGAATGCATAAAAAAAAAGATGTACTACCTAAAGTGCAAAATCTACTAGGAGCACTTTGATATTTCAGTTCAAGTTCTACTGTGTTTCACCTTTTTTCAGTCTCTATTGTAATCTCACTTGGAGGTGATTGCTTGATCACTAGAGGAATATGATATTATTCGTTTGAGAAATGAAGCAGCTATGGTGTTCTCTTGTGAATAGCACTAGATATGAATTAGGATTATGATCTTGTTTGTGTAGAATGTTTCATTAAATTTCAGATATTTGTGTCAGGATATAACAAAGTGCATTCATCAGCTTAGGAGGTTTGCTAACTTCAGCATTCAGCATAAGTTTAGTTACCCCAAGTCTACAATTAAACAACGAGACACAACAACATGCTTTGAATTTTAATGGAAATTGGCAAGATGCTGAATTGCAATTAAACCAGTGAAGATGAAGAATTACTTCAAATTTGAACTGTGTGCAAACTAGCCAACATCAAGCAAATAGTCTTTATGATTTCTATATATGTATGTACATACATATATACACACATATGCATATATATACACACATACCTATCTGTATGTATGTATGTGTATACATACACAGAGAGCAGTATTTCTATATAGTCCTTTAAAAAATGTAGGCATCTTGTGTCTTTGCACAACTTGAAAGAGATTATCTTCTCATTGTCTGGTTATAAACTAAACTTGTAGACCTTATTATTTTGTCTGAAGAACGAAAACCCTATTTCCTCAACTTTGTATCCCCAAGCATTGAATAGTTTATACCCGTAACAACTATTCAGTCAACGCTGTTGAAAATAGGTCTTAACTGAGAATCCACTCCTTTTCCCTCACAAGCTAAAAGGTACATACAAAAGAGCAGCGAGGCTGATAAATCTGACTTTTCAGAGGCACTTATCAGACAGAAACTTCCCATTCTGAAAAGTATTTGTGTATCAGAATAGTTCAGACTCATGGCTGAACTGGTTCTTTAAAAGCAAATAAGCTCTTAATGCCATGCCTGTTTAGAAAGGTGCAGAATGGCATATGCACTGTGTGGAGAGACCTTACCTCCTACCCACCCTGGCCTGACGTGAGTGGTAGGAAGAAGTGGAAACCTTCTCAGCCCTGGGCTACCCATGCTAGACCTCTGATCCCAGGACAGTGAACTTCTGCTTTTCCTGGTGTGTGGTTTCTTTCTGATTGTGGTGCCAAAGAGATCCAGCAAACAAAAGTAAATTCCTTTACATACAATTGACCAGAATGTGTGAGGAAACCACAGGAGAATGGCAACCTTGGAAGTTCTTTTTAAACATATATATTCCAAACCCTTTTGTGAATAACTCAAGTGCTTCTTTTTATCTTAATTTTGTGATATAAATTCATCCCATACTACTCCTAAAACATTCCCTTGAGAATTCTTATGTCTTCCTATCTCATTACTGTTCACTTAAAAGTTCGTGTCCTTTTCACTCTATAATATCATTATCATGGAGCAGTGGTCCCACTGCCAGGGTACACGAAAGTGGGGTAGGGAGGGATAATTTCAGTCTCAGGTGCTACCTTCATTCTACTTGCTTTTACTTCCACTGTGTTCTTGGGTTCTCTCAATTCTTGGGATTGAAAATGCCAACCATGCTGCAGGACATCGTGTCTTGTCTCCCCCTCCATGAAGTCCGGCTGATCTCTACAATTTCTTCAGAAGTGACCATCTCAAGCTTCTTCTTCCTAGATTTAATGACATTCCTTCTCTTTAAACATTGGAGTTCCCCACCTTTTTAATACTTCCAGTGCGAGTTTCCCGTGGCTGCGGTAACCAATTACCACAAACTTCATGGCTTAAAACAGCAGACACTGATGCTCACACATTGATGCTTCTCCAGGCCAGAGGTCTGAGATCAGTTTCAGTCTGTTTAAATCAAGCTGCCAGCTGGGCCGTACTCCCTCTGGGGCACTTAGAGAAGAATCTGTTCCTTTCCTTTTCTGTTTTCTGCTGGTTTCCAGCATCCCTTGGCCTGTGGACACATCACTTAATCTCTGCCTCTGTGGTCACAGCGCCTTCTCTATGTCGGCTCTCCCTCTGCCTTTCTTACAAGGAGACATATACGATGGAACTTAATTCTTACCCAGGTGTTCAAGGATAATCATCCAATGCTAAGATCCTTAACTTAACTGTATCTGCAAAACCTTTTTTTCTAATAAAGTAACCTTTACTGGTTCCAGGGATTAAGACCTGATATATTTGGTGTCCATTATTCATTCTACTTTAAATCCCAGTCACACACTATCATGCCTAATATTGGCAGCTTATTTCTACCAATCCTTCTCCATCAGCACTGACGTGCTGTCTGTTTCTCTACAATCTTAGATTTTACTCTAGCAGAGACCAGTTCTGCCTATTTGAGCCTGACAGCAGAATGCATTCATAATTGGTCTTATTTTAATCCAGGAATTGATCTACCAACTTTCTAGCTCATTGACAGGTGAATTGAGGCAAAGATCTATGCGGAGTCTGGCACAACAGAAAAGTAAATGCTTACTAAATGAGTGAATAATGAATTCTCAAATTCAGAACATTCTTGAGACACCAAAGCCATTTTGCATCTCCTGGGGAAATTCACTTTCCAATGGTCTAGGATTGTAATTTGGTCTCAGACCTACAGAATCTTCCTGAATGTATGTTGCAGTGTTTTTGAACAGAGATACTGGTAGAGCCTGGGTTTTCTACAACAGGAAATATTCATGAAGCGTATGATAGAAGATGCAATTGAATGGAATATCCTATAACTCTCTGGTGAAAATTCAATAGTAACTATAGGCTGGGTACAGTAGCTCGTGCCTATAATTTCAGCACTTTGGGAGGCCCAGGTTGGGGGATTGCTTGAGGCCAGAAGTACAAGACCAACCTGGCCAACATAAATAAATAAATAAATAGTAACTAACATATGTAATACTTGTTACACATCTGGTACTTTTCTAAGTGCCTGACATGCTTCATTTCATCCTCAAAAAATCATTTGGGATGGTAGGGTAGGCAAAATGATGTCTCCCACCAAAATGTTCATATTTGAATGGCAGAACATACCCTATTACTATGTTACCTTACATGACAAAAGAGATATAGCATACGCAATTAAATTAACGACCTTGAGATGAGGTTAACCTGAGTTATCCAGGTGGACCAGATATAATCACAAGATTACTTAAAAATAGAAGAGAGAAGCAGAAGAGGATCAGAGTGATTAAATGTGATTTGGCTGCCATTTCTGGCTTTAGAGATGAAGGGAGGAGCCACAAGCTAAGGAATGCAGGCAGCCTCTAGAGCTGGAAAGGTGAAAAGGTAGACTCTCTCCCTAGAGCCACCAAAAAGGAACATAAGTCTGCCAACACCTTGATTTTAGCCAGTGAGACCCCTCATAGACTTCTAAACTGCAAAACTAAGATAAATTTGTGCTTCATTGGGCCCCCAAGCTTATGTTACAATGCTAACAAGAGTTAATATAGGAAAAATTAGGAAAATGAGTCACAGAGAGAGGAAGTGACTTATTTAGGGTCAAAGGGCTAGGAGGTGGTAGAAGCAGAGTTCAAATACAGGAAATTCGCTTCTTGAGGTAATGTTCTCAACCTTACGTTAATTTGCCTCTCAGCCCATGTACAACCAGTAACTAAATTTATTTCCTGAATTTAGTCTTCCTTGCCTCATACTGGAACCATTTGATGCAGCTGTAAAATTCAGGCCTGCCAGGGACCTGTACTTCCCAGGGCACTTGGCAAATGATAGAACATCTGGTGCTGCTGACATAAACCCTGTGCCTTTCCTTCTTTCTATCCTTCATCACAAGAATTTCTCTATTATCGCTGTCTCCTCTCCCAGTCCCAGGATAACTATAAGAGCCTCTCCCAAGATGATGATAATGACGTGGAGAAAAAAATCAAATGGTTGCTACTAGACTTCTCTAGAGCTACAAGTTTGCTTTCCTAGGTTTCTGCTGCAGTCACAGTTTCATTTAAAGCACCACAACTGTATTCAGTAGGCAGGGATGGTTCCTGTTACATACATTTTACATGTAAGAGAACTAATGCTTCAGGAGATTCAGTTCCCTGCCTAAGGTCTCCCAGGGAGTAAGTGGTGGGAATAATGGCCATCCCTTTTCTTGTCCAGTGCCTGTGCCACAATGAAAAGGACAAAGGTTTTGAAGCCTATAGACTTGGTTTGATTCTAAGTCATAATGCTCAGAAACATCATTTAAATATTCTGAGCCTCATTTTAAGCACCTAAAAAATGGAGGTGAAGAGCCTACCTCATATATTTGCTGTGAGCAGTAAATAGAATAGTTGGCTGAAAAGTTTGCCTCAGAGTGAAAATTAATGGAATGCTAATAGAGTTTTGAAATCTTAACCTCTAGTGAATCTAGAGTCTACTGTGAGTCCCTGATGGGGTCATTCAACCAAGGCAGTTATTTCTGAAATTCTTCCAACTCGAACAGATCCTGGTATTTACTTTAGCCCTGGGTCATCAGTTTTCCTAATGAACCACACATTTTTTTTTTTTTTTATGATGACAATGCTGGAAATGGGTTTTCAATAGGGTAAATTCTTATTTGTTCGCAATACCTCCAGAATAGCTGAAGAGTGAACACTTTGAAGAGTGATTGGCAATGCCAACTGGCTAGTGTATTCTTAGGTGGTGCAAAAGCAGTATAATTCACTACTTTTTAAACCACTATTAAAACTCCTGTTTTCAGGCTTTCAGTGCTTGTGATTTATACAATTTTTATTCTCTTATTATGGTTGCTTCTTCTTTGTAAATTAAACTCAGGAGGAACTTGTAATAACACATTATGATATTGCATAGAACTGATTTCACACAGATTCAGTCAAAGTTGATATTACCCTACTCTTTGACATCTGCATCTTTAAAGATGCTTCTTGCACAGGGTTGTCTAATAATCAGGCTAGTTGTGAGCTAGCTGGTTTCTTTCCCAACTTTATGTATGCTTTCTGTAAAGACTTTTTGATGAGAATAAAGTTATTCCTTGACTTTGCTTTTCTTTTTTCCTGGATGTCAGTGCTCACCTGCAATTAGATCTATCTCCCAGCCCAGGGATAAATAGCAAAAACTTGAATTTGGAAACACCAGAAACACCGCAGTTACAGACCCTGAGTGGCAGAAACCACAAATGAGTTTCCCTGACCTTGACTTTGATTGCCATCAGCGGTCTCTAACGCCTAGTGTGACATTGGTAATGAGTTTCTAATGAGAAGACAGGAGAGGTGTGAGGGAACTAGGGTGGAGCTAGTTCTCTTTGTCTTCCATTTCTGAGTACGTATATAAAAATAAATGCAACCACAGCAAATCACTACACTTTTAAAAATACATGTTCCTTCTTTTTTAAAGCAAGAGATATTTTTATCTGAACCCAGCATGGATAATTGGAATAAAATTAGAGCATGTATGGAATTGAATTAATCCATGGATTAAACTCATCTATTTGGGAGAGTATGGTTATTACTGATCTAATCTAAACATCAGTGCTGGCCATGTGGATATGTGGAACTCAGTGCTGTATGAATGCTAAGAATACAGGATGCCTTTTCAATCTTCAATTTGGAAACTTCATCATGATAACATTGATTATCAGGTAAACTCAGAAACAGTACAAGGCATGCTTTCTCTCATCGCCTCGCAAAAACAAAACCAAAAAAGTCTGTTCTATTTTTAAAGTATTTGAAATAGTTCTATCAATTGTTCAACAATTAATGATTATCATGTGGTCATAGAAACAGTTACCAGGGATGAATATGTTCATTTTAAGTGACTTGGAGGCCGAATGCAGTGTGAATATTCAATTCTCGATGAACAGTCTTACAGAAATGATTTTCCTGCACTTTGCTTGACTTAGTCATGTAGAAGAATGGCATTTTGGATATATTGGGGTCTGCAAATTGACTTGTAATAGGTAGTTCAACTATTACATTACAGGAATTGCAAATCATCTATTCATGGTTGTTCTTTTTAAAAGAGAACAATATCTGTATGTGATATATATTATATATGTGTGTGCATATTTAAGATATATATATATGTGTTTTATTTGTAATGTATAAATTATTTATTTGAATGACTTATACTTGGGAGATTAAAGTAGTAGATTTCATAATAATTCAGACATGATTTTGAAATTTATATCTTGACATGCCTAATGTGAGCAATACCAGTGCACCACATTTTCTTTTCTTTTCTTTCTTTTTTTTTTTTTTTTAAGAAATTAGCCACATTTGAAGATGATTTGCTTAAATTCACCTCTAATGATTTACGTTAATGACTGAGTAGTTGAAGATGTCTTATGGTAGGAAAGATCTATATTGGTATGATTCAATTAATGATATTAAGTAAAGCTCTGTGCTTTGGTTTTACTTAAGTTAGCAGTAATTGTTAATTTAATGTTTCATAATTGTGGTTTCCATGAATAGTCTTAATCTCATAGACAATCTGGGTTATAAAAAAGCCTGGGTTAAAATATGTTGTTTTCATTGTCAAACATTTCTTTATAATAAACCACAAAAATAATTGTAATAATTTTAGCGCATGCTTTCACAGGTATTTTATATATATCTTATGAATAGCCTTACTCTTTCTTGAAGTAAATAAGTATAAAAAGCATTTATAAGGAAATTTATAAAAAAGAAATCTTAGATGGTTTTAAATAAGGATGATACACTATACTTTAAAATACAAATATAAAAACTCACATTTATTTTGGAATACCAAACAACTGGAAGAGTTGGAGGTTGATATAACATTTTATTATCCTTACACTACTTAACAAGTGAGTCTTTGGCAATATACTACCTCTGGTAACTGTTTTGTCAATAACACCAAACTGTGCATTTTAAATATAAAGAAGGTTATTTTCTCATACTGTACAAAATCCATTTTAAAAATATGACATCTACTCTCTAAACATCAACTCTCTAAAAGTTTGCTTTTAAAAATGAAATTTCTATGTATGATTATATTATGTATTGATAAAAATAGAAATTGCTTTTCTAGCCGGAAGCTGTTATGTTCTTAAGAATGTAAATTATCATATAAGTATATCCTTTTATTTCCTACAAAGTAAGATTTACTATTTTAATAAATGTTCACAAGATTAAGTTACCTCTGTACCTATAGTGTCTTTAGCAGTTGTTGCTGTGACTACCAGGGCAATTGGTTATTTCATAAGCTAAATATTTTGAAGTCCTACATGTCAGAAAAGCCACAGTGCATCTACTCTGCATTGTTCGATTCAACTCTCAATACATTAGAATTGTAAATATGGCAAAATATTTTCAGATGACTGTTACATAAAAATCTCATACTTAATTTTTAAATGTAGGCTAAATTTAGAAAAATTTAAAATGTATTAGTTACATCAATTATCCAGCTTATTTATCTGGCATCAAATTATGTACACCATTTTAGGTACAACTACTAATTAAGAGATTTTACTATATAAGAATGTAAGACATTTCTATTTATTTTAATTAGAAGCAAATCTAAGATGGTGCTGTGTACTTTCCATTCCACATACTACATTTTCATGAAAAGCAAATTGAGAGCTTTGGGATATGAGAAGCTTGAGGTGATGAATTCTCTGAAGTCAATATAAATTGACCAATACAATTGGAGATTTAATTGGGAGAGTTATTTCATTGGTTATCTGTTTATGATCTGTCTACTCAAAATTTGATTAATATCTTTGTGGGTATTTAGTGATAGGTTGAAACAAGTGAATCAAATTATAATCAGCCTCATAAATTTCTGTAGAATGTACCTCAGGATAAAGCTTTATTGCTAGGTGTTTCTGTGGATCAGGGGAGTTTTAGTCATGAAAGGGTATTTAAGTATGGAGACATTGAGAGAATTACAGAAAAGAAAAGACTAAAAGATTAATATATTTATGACTGCATGTTTTAACTGTGAGAAAGAAAATTCTCATTTTTGAAATGCATAATTTCTATTCCACTTCCCTACCAAAGGCAATAGAGGTTTAAAATGATAGATAAAAGTTACACAGATACGCATTTGTATATAAACTGAATTATAATTTGGTAAACAGGATGTGTCTTACAAATTTATGATAAAGACATTGCATAACAGTTTGACATGGTCTTATAAACCAATGTTAGAGGACTCCTTGTATTATCTTTTAGGGATATATGTGATAGGATTCTTATCTTCAAAAACTTTATATCAGGAAATATCAAATTCAACCCCCTTACAATCCTCATGGGATGCTTCTAAGGTGATTTATGTTTTGGGTGGAGCTGTCTCAAGTTAAGTGCATGATCATCTTACAAATAGCTTGAGACAGTTGAATCTCAATGTATTTTCATAGCACCTGCCCACCTACTTTAGGTTTTGTAAATAATGGATACATATTTATTTAGATTTTATCTTTTATTTGATAAATAATGCATTCTGATGATATTTACACCTTAAAATCTGATTCAGGATGCATGCTTTATATCAGAGTGGATTTTTCTGTAGTGCTAACTATAGTGATAAGTATTATACCATACTATCTGGTAAGATTGGAGGTACCACAGTCTATTCTAGATTTCTTAATAATTGGAAAAGGTTGAAAATGTAGAGATGACATTAATGGTATTTTCTTATAGCCCTACTATTTCAAGAATAGCAATTTAGTAAAAGTTACAGAGACAGGATTGTGATGAAATCCTTGAGTAACAGGAAGAAACAAACCATTTCTTCTCTTACTATACTCTCAAGAATCTTTACTTCTGACATGAGATGTGATTTTCCTCACACACCTCCACTCTCCACTGGACACCAACGGGAGTCCTATAATTCAATTCAATTCAGACACTATCTGCCTGGAGTTAGTGTCAGATCTCACAGGCTAAGGGTTCAGTCCCACGAGACTGCCTCCCACTTTAGATGCTAATTGCAAGTCCCGGCCTCTGGAACTGCTGACTGACCAGCTATAAGTTGTGGCTTCCCAGCTCTTCCTCAGGTTCCATCATTTGCTAGAGTGGCTTACAGAACTCAGGGAAATGCTTTACTAATGGCCAATTTGTTACAAAGGACATCTTAAAGGATACAAATTAGAGCCAAATGAAGAGATACATAAGGTGAGGTTCAGAAGGCACCCAAGTGCAGGAGCTTCTGTCCCTGGCATGGGGATGTATTCAGCAACCCGGAAGCTCTCCAAACCTTGTCCTTTTAAGTTTTCCTGGAGGCTTCATTTTGTAGGCATGGTTGATTAAAATTATTGGTGATCAACTTAACCTTCAGCCTCTCTCCTTAGTTGGAGGTTAGGAATGAGGCTGAAAGCTAGAATCCTGAAATCACGTGGTCAGTTCCTCTGGCAACCACCTCCCATCCTAAGACTATTCAGGAGGTTTCAACCATCAGTCATCTCAAATGCACATAAAAAGATATTATTTTGTAGATATTAAGAGTTTTAGGAGCTGTGTCCCAGGAAACCTGGACTAAGACCAAATTTTTTAATCAAAAATCATACCTCAATTCTTCATTTTAGTTTTTAATACCAAATATTTATTTACTTTAGATGAAAATGGCATAGCAATTTAAAAAATCAAACCATAGAATTGCCATATGACCCAGAAATTTGACTCCTAGACTTTTACCCAAAGAAATGCAAACATAAATCCACATAAAAACTTATATACAAATGTTTATAACAGCTTTACTCATAATAGCTAAAAGGTGGAAACAATACAAATGTCCATGAAAGGATGAATGGGTACACAAAATGTAGCATATTCATACAATGGAATATCATCTAGCCATAAAAAGGAATGAAATTTTGACATATGCTGCATTATACTAAGTGAAATAATCCTGCACAGAAACCCAAATATCATATGTTGTCATGCATGTGTGGGAGCTTAAAAAAATAATCTGATGTGGGTAGAAAGTAGAATGATGGTTACCAGTGGCTGGGAAAGATAGTTGTGGATGGAAGGATGAAGAGAGATTAGTTAATAGGTACAAAAATATAGGTAAGTGGTAGGATTTAGACCTAGTTTTCAGTATCACAACATGGTGACTATACTTAAAATAATTTATTATATGCTAAAATATCTAGAAGAGTGGATTTGAAATGTTCCCAACAAAGAAATGATGAATATTTGAGGTGATGAATATTCCAATTAGCCCTGATTTGATTGTTACACAATGCATGGTCTATCAAAATATCACATGTACTCCATAAATATGTACAAATACGCCATGGTCATGAATTGGAAGACTCAGTACTGTTAAGATGTTATGTCTCTTCAAATTAATCTAAAGATTCATTAGGATTCATGTCAAAATCCCAGCAGGTTTTTTTTTTTCTTTTTGGTAGAAATTTACGAGCTGATTTTAAAAATTTTATGGAAATGTCAATGTTATTGAAGAAACAATTTGAAGTACTTACACGAACAGATCTCAAGATTTACTATGAGCCGATGTTGCAATAAGACAGTTTGTGCTTTTGGTAACAGTATAGGAAAATTTTATATTGGAATAGACTAGTACATTTTCCTGAATTATGGTAAAGTCTCCACTGCAATTCAGTGGACGTGGAATGGCCTTTTCCCTAAAAAGGTGCTTAATCAATAGCATATCTATATGAGAAAGAAGGGAGCCATCATCCCTACCTCCTATTACGTGTACATACACATTTGAAGTAGGAACTTAAATGCAAAAAGTAAGGCAAACAAAAAGTTTCTAAAAGACAACACAAATGACTATCTCAATGGCCAGAGAGTAGACACGGTTTTCCTACAATATATTAAAAGCACTATTCACTTAAAAAATACGTGAGCAACTGAACTTTCTTAAAATTCAGAACTGTTCATTACGAGACAGCATTATGATAGTGAAATGATGATATCTGCAATTCTAGTATCTGACAAAGAACTCATGCCCAGAATATTTAAAGTATTCCTATGAAACAATAAACAAGACTGACAAATTACTTAAAAATGGGCAAATAAATTGAAATAGTATTTCACAAAAGAAGATATACAAATAGCCAAGAAATTTATGAAAAAGTGCTCAGCACCATTACTCATTAAAATACCACAAAGTGATACCATTAGACTCCCACCAGAATTGCTAAAATTAAAATGGCTGAGAATACTGAATGTTGGTAATGTTGTAGAATAGAAAGAACTCTCATGTATTGCTATTGGGATGTCAGTTGGTATAACCATTTGGGAAAACATTTTGGCAAAATCTACTAATGTTAAACATACTTACACATTAAAGCATAGCATGTCCACTCCTGGGTATATATTCAAGAGAGATGAATGTTTCTACTAAAAGTTTATGTACAAATAATGTTAATAACAGCATTATGAATAATGGCCCCCAAACTGGAACAACTGAAATTTCCATCAGTAGCAGAATGGATAAATAAATTACAACATATTCATACAATAGAATACTACACAGCAGTGAAACTAACACACTATTGATACACACAAGAACTCAGATGGATCTCACAGACATAAAAAGGAGCAAAAGAAGCCAGACACAAAAGAATAAATGCTGAACGATCAATATGTGTGAAATTTAAAAACAAGTAAAATCTAATCTTCTATAATAGAAGTCAGAATAGTGGTTACCTCTGGGCAGAGACTGTGGACTAAAAAGCACAAGTGAATCTACAGTGCTAAAAATGTTTTATTTATCGATCTGGTATCTGTGTGTGAGTTGTGTGTGTGTATTGTGTGTGTGTATACTGTAGCTGTAGCTATAAATTTAATACTTGGGCACTTTAATATGTGTAAGTTATATTTCACTAAAAAAGAAAAAAAGGGGGTATAATCATAGCGTAAAAAAGCACTTTCAAGTTGCTTTTCACAATTCCCCTTGCATAGTCATAGATACTATCTGCATAAATGAAAATATGTATGTAATTGTATTTTGATAAGCTTTTATATGAGAAACATGATATTGCTTTAATTCAAATTAATTTTTCTTCTTAAATATTAATTATGACTTCGCTGCACACATTCAACCCAGAAACACAGCCTGAATGTAAAGGCTAGTCTTCATCTTGGATATGTTAATTTTAGTCTGATTTCACAATTTTAATTTTGTTATCAACCAGTGTTTTTTATTTTAATCTGTTTTCCATCATTCTTAATTGCAGAATTATTAAAATTATATAGGACTAATCAATTCACTATTGGTGATATGAATAAAGAAATCTTGCTTTAAGTAGTATATCCGCTGAAAAGTGTTTTTTTTTCCCTTATACAATCTCATTACAGAACACAGCATCATTTATTGTTATAATATGTTTTGTCAAGCATCAGAAACATTTGGTTCATTGATATATTGCTGCCACTGTTTCTCTGACATTTTATATCCTTTGGGGCCAATGAGCAAGTCCCATAGGCTTGTCCCTTGGTGGCTTTATATCAGTGTAATTAATTCTCATCTTAAATCTTTTTACCTGCTGTCAGCCAAGAAATAGCTAGGAAAGCTGATTTTCCAAAACCTTGTGGATCTTAGATGACAAAAATGATGAGTGTAATTTTGAGGCTCATGTACCATCCTTTTTTCTAATTACACAGCCTTTTCCCTGAAATATCGTTCAGTCACTTACATCACGGATGCCCTCAACATCAGAGGGAGAAGTGCATGCCTGTGCAAAAGTGGGGACTTAAAGTCCCAAGACAGAAGACATCAATACATGTTTTCTCTTGTATCATAAGACATGTACTTGATTTATCATGTATCTTCAAAACTATTCTAAAAATCCATATTATAATAACTTTGGGAATGAATGAGTATCAATGCTAGAAAAGAGGAAATACCTTCTTTTCTGATGCCAGAGGTAAAACCAAGCTGATGATTGATGATGCAGTTATTTTGAAGTAACTTGAAAGATACAATTTCACATCCTTAAATTTTAAGTGCCAAAATTGAGCCATATAATTCCTTTTTATTTATTTGTAATTTTGGTTTACTTTTACGTCATCGATAGGTAGAACATAATGGAAGATAGCTATCCTCTTACTAAAGCATCCATTTCTCTCCTGTTCACACTGAGTCTGTGAACCCAATTTCAGTGCAAGATGCCCCACGGCTAATATGGTTATCATAGGGATCTCTGGATTAATTCATGCCCCATTCTGGGGCTTTCAGTTGAGTATATTTTATTTTTCATAAGAGAAGTAACTGTCTTATGAAGAAAATAATCTTGGCTGTTTTGCTGTCCTTTGCCTTTCCATCTTTTCTTGCTTCCCTTCTTTAGATGATTTAATTTGTCACAAATTAATTTTTAAGACCTCAATTAATTTAAGTGTTCTGAGATATTAGTGACTTCTCTAAGTTCCCTGAGCTTTAGTTTACTCTACTCTAAATTTGAGATAAACGATCCCTACCTTGTAAGCTTGTTATGACGACTGAATGGGTACAACGATTGAATTTTTACAGAAATAAAAGATTAAGTGCCGTTTCAAAGAATATATTGCAAAACCAAGTAATGGCATTAGAGATGATGAAATTGTGTACCTGAAGGTATATTGGACAGAAAGGAAAAAATGCAGTTTGACTGTGCTTTGCTTTTCTGAATAATCTGTCACATTTTTAAATTTGAAGATAAGTCTCAAAAAAGTAATCAGTGTTGACATTTTAGAGCAAATTTTGTATTTAAGGTTTATCCAGAGTTTTATTTCATGCTGTTTCAGGTATTTAAAGATTCTTTGTTAATTAATTGTAAGACAAACTTCATATCTATGTATTGAAGAGAAAAAAAAAAACAGGAAAAAGAAGGAATCATTTCTTCAGCAATGATTATAAAATAAAGGAGAAGTAGCCTGAGCATTGCTAGTATTCCAATGCCCATTGAGAAACCAGGCCCCATGATCCTGGGAGATAATCACAGTAGATTAACTTATGCACATTTTTGGAAATTACTTAAGTTCTCAGAACAATCCAACGAGAGTGCTCTGTTAGTCCTCTCACAAAATTATTTAAAGAGGAGACGAAGAGGCAGGTGAGATGTGGCCTGAAAAGTTTCTTTTGAAAGAAGAAAAGATTATTTTACTTAGCTTTCAAAACCTTCCTGAAATGGATAAAAAAGTTAGTCAAAATTGAGTTTTTTAAACTTGAGCTTAGCAAAGTAACAATTATGCTTAACATTACAATAGAGAAAATTTCCCACTGGTAACAGTGATTATCTTTCTGTTGTAGAAATAAAGTGGTAACTATTTTAAAATTTACTTCTGTATGATTTTATTTTCTGATAAAAATAAATATTATAAACAATATTTTAGATTTCTCCTTTGTTTAACTAAGAATTTGATAATCAGATGTCTATATAATAGAACTTCTCTTATGCAAGAGGGCATAAGAGCATCAGTAAAGAGGTAGAATGGCAAATTTTTTTATTAAAATATGCAAAAGTCATGAGAAGATGAGCTGAACTTTTTGTATCCAGTCCAAGTAAATTACTGCTTATGACATATAATTTTTTCAGATCTCTGTAGCTGTAGGGCTTTTCATATAATTTTGTTTTATTAAATCACAGATCAAAACAGTAACCCAGGTAATTATATTTTAGGGAACAAGTTGCTGTTTTCTTATTTGTTAGCCAATTGTATAATTTCACTTTTAGGTGAATTTTTAATCCTTCTCTTTCACCATGTTGGCGGGGGAGGGAGAGCAAAATGTTACAAAAGTCAGAGAGATAAGCATTAAATAATACATTTAACCCTGAAATCTCCCTTTAGATTTCAGGTAAGCCAACTTTTTAATAGCCTTCACAATAATGCCAAAAATAATCAGAGTTTGAATTTGACTGTTAATTTAGATGAAATTCCCCTTGTCTGTAGCTAAGAGGGCTTATTCCTTCTCTTGCTCATACCCATCACCCACCTGTCAGCACTACACTCCTCAGTTTCTTCCTCATGTCATTCTTGATTTTTGCCCAATCAGGCACTCAGAACCACCGAGTTACCTCTTGATAAAGTGCTTAGGAGAAATCTACATGAGGGAGTATTATCTCAATGGGCTACATCATCCTATTCCAGCTGCAACTGGTTAGCACCTTGGGTGAGTTGAGGAGATCCCTTTTAAGTCATTGAAGGGATGCAGTCACTAGTGGTGGTGACTGTGATGAGGTACGATGAAGCCCTCACTTAGCTTCATTTATATTGCCTTTTGCCAAAGTATCTCCAATCCACGCTGCTCCCTTCTCTTGTTTTCAGTGCTTCTTAAAATATAAGGTTTAGGGCAGCCTGAAGAGCCTGGTAGCTGCAGCTGCATGAAAGCATTCCAGGCAGGCATCAATGACCTGTTGGAGGGTCTCTGTGATTAGACCTTTGGAGGTGCCATATTGTCCAGGCAATGAGCATTCTTTAAAGACCTAATACTTGACCACTCTGAGTAAGCCTTTCATCTTAACATTACCTCTTGAGTGCCTTTCCTCCTCTGCCTGTCATTTGTTTCCCAGGCTTAAGCACTCTCTCCACCCTCCACTTAACTCCTCCCACACCAGTCCAGTTATTGTAATTTACCAAAAACATGGATGCTTACTGTTGACTCCCATCTTTTCTTTCTACCAACCAGCTCAGATATCAGTATCCAGTTCTAGTAGGAAGGTCACTCTTCCTCTAACCCTCTTGTGGAATTGCAGAACAACGTTCTTTCTTCCACTTGATAGCACAAAGCTCCCTCTGTGCAAGCCTAGATACCCACCTTGTTGGCACACATATACTTCTTGCCAGAATAACCATCAGGGGTACTAATAAGTCTCTTTGAGTCTTTTGCTGATGTGTTGTTTTATTTTATTTACATGTTACTTGTAAATCTGACTGCTAATTAATACTTTTCAAAACTGTTGTGGAAATACAAAGACTTATATGAAAATGTTTATGGCTGTATTATTCATAGTAAGCCCAACACTATAAACAACCCAAATATCCATCACTCGATGAATGGATAAATAAAACGTGGCATATCTGTAGAATAAAATGCTTACTCACTGATCCCTATAGATTTACCTCAAAAGCATTATGCTGGGTGAAAGAGGCCAAGCGTGAAACACTAAATATTATATGATTCCATTTATATGAAGTTTCCACAAAAGACACAATTAGAGACTCAGAAACCATGTTAGCCATCACTTGGGGGTAGGGATGAAAGTGAGGATTGGCTACAAAGAGGCAAAAAGGAATTTTTAAGAATGATCAAAGTGTTCTAAAACTCAGTTGTGGTTATGACTGCATGATTGTCTAACTTTATTAAAACTCATTGAATTTTACCCTTAAAAGATAAATGTTATGGCATAAAATTAAACAGTAAGCTGTTAAAAGTTGTGAAGATACATTTTTGAGGTCACATAGCTGCTTTTGCGTAATTTTATTTCACATGTTTTTCAGTTACATTCTCTTTGTAAAAGTCTTTCTACAGTCTTTCACCCCCGCCCCAACATGGTTTTTCAGCTCCAGTGTTCTTTGGACAAGGTTTCTTAAACCCTAATGTGCACTTGAATCACCTGGGGATCTAGTTAAAATGGGATTCTGATTCAGTAGTTGTGGGATGGGAACTGAAATTCTGCATTTCTAACCAACTCTCAGGTGATGCCGATGCTTCTGCTCTGGAAACCATGCTTTTTGTAGCAAATATTTAGTTGTCTGTCCACTTGCTGAACCTGTAAAAGTAACTTGATTTCCCCTCTAAATAAGTGGAAACATCCATAATTTCATCCAACAGCTTACAACATGGAAATAAACTGTTTAATGAATGAATTCTTTAGTTATGTCAGTACTAGGTCCTTTGCCCTTTAAAATGTTTGTTGCTGCTTTATACCACTTTCAGTAGTCATTTACATTAAGCCTGATGATTCTTTTGGTTTCTCAAATCCCCTATAAAAGGCATGTTGTTGTGGTTTTAGGAACAAGTATCTCTGTGAACAGAGTGTTCTGAAGAAAGAGATTACCTACATAAACTTCCATTAGAGGTAATGCAATTCAAATACCCGATGCCTTTATTTTAACTTTAAATACATCTGTTTCTGGAACACTTTGTACTGGGTCAATTTGAAATACTTTTTTTTTTTTCCTGCTCATACACTGTTTGAGGTTCAAATACCAAGGACATTTTAAATGGTGACTGTCTTCATCTGTTTTTGCTACTATGACAAAATACCTGAGACTGGGTAATTGATAAAGAACAGAAATTTACTTTTTGCCATTGTAGGGGTTGGGAAGTTCAAGATCCAGCCACTGGCATTTGGTGTCTGGTGAAGGCTTCCTGCTGCATCCTCTAATGGTAGAGTGGGTCAAAAGTGCCAAACAGACAAGCACTGTGTTCTCCCATGGCAGAAGAGTGGGGAGAGCCAACCCACGCCCTCAAGTCCTTTTACTAGAGCCCCAATTCTATCCATGAGGGCTCAGTCCTCAGTAACCGCCTCCTAAAGCCCCCACCTTTTAAAATTATCACATTGGCCATTAAGTTTCAACATGGGAACTTTGGAAGACACACTCAGGCCATAGCAGTGAGTTGGCAAGAAGGCATGGCCCGGTGGAAAGGACACTGGTTTAAAATACAGGAGATCTGGATGCAGGTAAGGGTTCTTTGGGGACCTCTATGTGCTACTGTAAGGATGTCACCATCTCTCATCACCTGTACACAAGGGAATGTTTTTGCCATGAACTTCACCTCTTTGGCAGTCTGCTTAAGTCTTTGACTTCAACATTTAAAGAAAACATTTTGAAATGCACAAAAGTATAGGATTGCTAAGGAAAGCAATTATATTGAAATAGAGTTTTAGCCAGGCATGGTGGCTCACGCCTCTAATCCCAGCACTTTGCAAGGCTGAGGCGGATGGATCACCTGAGGTCAGGAGTCTGAGACTACCCTGGCCAACATGGTGAAACCACGTCTCTACTAAAAATACAAAAATTATGTCATGTACCTGTAATCCCTGCTAGTCAGGAGGCTGAGGCAGGATAATTGCCTGAACTCGGCAGGGCGATGGAGGTTGCAGTGAGCTGAGATAGCGCCATTGCACTCCAGCCTTGGCGACAACAACAAAACTCCATAAAAAAAAATTATATATAATATATATACATATATATTATATATAGTTTTAAAAATATAAAAAATATAATGTGCTTTTTGAAATTAGCACATTAAATAAAATCTAGTGGCAAATCTAAGTGGTGATGATCATAAATATTTTGAGATCTCTGTAACAACTAAATATAATATAAAATATAAAGTTTATGGATAACAAGATATTAGGTTTTGACAATATCACTGTCATTTGCTGCTTATGTCTATAATTGAAAGAAATGCTGAGGTTTAATAAGATATTAGAGAACATAAAGATGTATTATTTCCCACCTTAGTTTGCATTTCCTCTGAACCCTGTTCACTCACAACTTGGGAGTCTATGGTCCTCAGATTAAGAAATCTGCACCAAAAATTCTCTGAAGTCTAAAATTTAGCAATTAACTGATGATTCAAGTAATAACATTTCCAATCCTGCAATATCTTTAAATAATTTAGAATACTATCTCATATCTTCCTGTGAATGACTCTAATGGGGAAGAATGGCATCTTTTCATCTCTTTTTTTATAGATGAAGGAACTTAGATATAATTTGAAGTGGCTTAGCAGAAGTCTTCTAACTGTTTAGTGATAAATCTTTTTGAAATCAGATATGACCATTTCTGGGACTCTTTTTCACATCATCCTTCAATTTAGGGAATTAAATAATGAAATTCACTGGTTCATCTTTCACTATGTAATTTAAGCCTTACAAAATTACTTGTTAGAGACCTTCCAACTTTATACCTACAAGATAAACTTAAATATTTAGGTCAGTTCTTTCCTGTTACAGATGAACCAATGAGGCTCATTCAAACAACAGTTTGCTACCACTACACACCTGTTAGAATGGTCAAAATCTGGAACACTGTCAATGTGAAATGTTGAGGAGCAACAGGAACTCTCAGTCATTGTTGGTCGGGATGTAAAATTTTACAGCAATTTGAAAGACAACTTGGCAGTTTCTTTCAAAACTAGACATAATCTTGCCACACAATCAATCCAGCAACCATGTCCCTTGGCCTCTATGCAAAGGAATTGAAAACATATGTGTACACATAAAAAATGCTCACAGATGTTTATAGCAGCTTTATTCATAATTCCCAAAACTTGGAAGCAACCAGCATGTGCTTTAGTATGTGCAGAGATAAATAAATGGCACATCCAGACAATGCACTATTATTCAGCACTAAAAGGAAGTGAGTTATCAAGCCACAAAAAGACATGGAGGAGTGTTAGAAGCCTATTACTAATTGAAATAAACCAGTCTGAAAAGGCTACATCCTGTATGATTTCACTATATGACGTTCTGGAAAGACCACAGTGATAGAGACAGTAAAAAGATCCATGGTTGGCAGGGGTTATTGTTGGGGGGGGTGGGGGAGAAATAAATTGGTGGAGCAAAGAGGATTTTTCACTTCAGTGAAAATATTCTGTGTGATAGTATAATAGTGGATATATGTCATTATATCTTTTCCCAGACCCATGGAATGTGCAACACCAAGAGTGAACCCTAATGTAAAGGATAGACTTTGGGTAATTATAATTTGTCTGTGCAGTTTCATAGATTGTATCAAATGCACCACTCCAATGGGGAATGTCGATAACGGGGGGCAGGGGGGAGGGGAAATGTGTGTGTGGGAGCAGGATGTATATGGAAAAATCTTCATACCTTTCTCTCAATTTAGCTGTGACCTAAAACTGCTCTAAAAATTAAGTCTTTAAAAAAAATAAGTGAAACTAGTAAAGACTAAGTGTCATACCCAAGTTAAGACCCATGCTTTTCCATTTTTTTCCCTATGGCATCTTATGGGAAGGACAGGAATCCAAGATTTCTTTGAAAATCCAAGACAGTCGGAAATATTTGAAAAAGCAGAATATTTTGGAAACTAAATAAAGGCCTTCCTGTCTGTGGAAATGGATTGTGAATCAGCCTAAAAGAAAGAGCTCTGTTGAGGGTTGGTTATTGATGTCAAAAATGTCCTATCAGGTTTAGAATGCAAAGATGAGGCTGTAAGACAGAGACTGCACAAAGGCAAGATAAGAGGGGGCTTAAGGTATGTGGGAGACTGGCAAGGACAGAGTCATCCAGTCCTGCATGTCAGCGAAGCCGGAGATCTCTAAGCAGCATGACATGTACCAGTGATATGGTCGTCAGCGTTAGATTGCCCACTAAGCAGGCTTCATCTAATGCATCAAATAGAGTATAATGTGAATTAGGGTATTATCCTCCTGATATAAGTGATGGGAAGGATGGAACTATGACAATTCTATTATTTTTAATTCAAAATTTATTTTAACTGTAAGTAAATTCAAAGAAACCATTATAAAACAATACTATACACAGTTGTCTGCATATATTATAAAAAAAAATAAAAACTAGAATGCTGAGGGGGTGCTGGTGGTGAAAACTGCAGGGCTAAAACTTGCTCAACAATGAACTAGAGACCACTATGGCTTAATGAACATGGCCCACCCCTCCCACTAATGGTTTTGTCAACTTTTGGACCTAGAAATTCTAATATGTACATTTGGGAGGTAATGATGAAGTGGGAGTTTTGACATCATGTCTTAGTACAATTGTGTACAAATGACTAAAAGCCACTAATCTATAAATACTATAGGAACACAAAAATGATTAAGCTGTGGATTCTGTTTTCAAGATCTTAAGTAGCTAGATCAAAATCTTGATTCAAATCCAAACTTTTCCAGTTCACTAGCTAATTATCTAGTTGTGTGACCTTGGGGAGTCTCTTCCTCTATAAAATGTGAATTATTATGGAAAAAAAAACTTATAGGGTGGTAGTGAGAATAAAATTAGTTTATTGGATAGCTGGCTCTGTTTTCTGGGTTGACATCTATCAATCAACTCCATAACCCATTTAGACATGAGTTAATCTACAGAACATTCAGAAACTGCAACATTTAGGAGTCCTATACAACCCTGTTTCATGCTCTGTTATGTTATAATCCTTTAATCAGTTATGCACTCTGACTAGATCTTTTGCCATAGATCCAGAGTGGGAAATGTGGTGAGCTTGTTGCTGCTTTTCTATACATCTCTTTCCCTGCTTAAGTCTGCCAGCTTGTGTCCTCTCAATTGGTAATAGTCTACTGTGCACATTTATAGGGTAATTAGTCTAACTGTTTAGTGAAGCAGCAAAATGGAGTCCCACTTAACTATTGTGAGTTTTGCTGTTTTTGGATTTTCTGATAAACTCTCATAGCCTGCACCTGGGACAGCCTGGAAGTGTGATAACATCTACAGATAGGACATGAGACTATTGACTGCCACCGTAGCTATTGGCCATCAGTGAAAAGGCATAAGGTTAAAGATTTGTAATCATGTGTTCCGAAAACAAAAATAATTTTCTGGAATCCAGATTAAGTTCTTTCTCTCTACATAAAGTATTTTTCTAAGTATGTGCATGTTTATCAACTTATCTTGACATATTATTTTACTGTAAAACATATAAAACAGGTGAAAATTTTTGCTTGAATTGTGAAAAAATAAGTTTTGCTGTCACACTCTTAATATAGGACACATATTAAAGTGAAATAGTACTGGATCAATTCCCCAATTTATCAAAAGTCAAGAACTCCCAGAGATTTAAAAGCATGGATTCAAATGTTGTCTGCATCCTGGGAACTAATTAGAATGGAAGAGAGTAAAACAAATTCAACAGTGGAGTGTCCAGGAGCTGCACACGAGGACTTACATTTCCCACATGATATAGGGAATTGTAAAATTACATTATGCACTAAATTACTATATTTTATGAATGTTTTCTATATTAATAATAAAGTGTTACAAAGTAACATAATTTGCAGATATTTCTGTTTTATATGTAGACATTGTCAGCCTCATTCAATATATGCTTGAAGTCTTTGCCTGAAAAAAATGTCTGAAGTAATAGGTTAGCTCAATCTCTTATCTACTGGGACTCCTACCTCTCAGTATTCATTTCCAGTAAGTAGCAGGTATATTGTAGAATCACAGCTATCCAACAAGAGAGTGGGGCCAAATTATAGCTACCAAGTCATATTTTCATTACTAATAGCTCATTTTAGTTTTGTTAGCAAAAGCTGTTTTGTCATTCCTTGGATTGAAGGTGAAGACAATATTTCCCATAATTTATTTTAAAATCACAATTCACTATTGTAATTTTTAAAGATACAACAAACATTAATTCAGAGTTTTTAAAATTGGGCATAATATAAATTAATTCAAAGTTTTAAAATTGAGCATAATATAATTCGTATTAGATCAAAAATAATTAATGCATCATTTCATTTCTAAATAATGATTAGCAAATGGAGAATGATATAGGTAAAGAAGCACAGAAAGAGGAAGATGGGAGAAAGAAAAGATAATATGAAAAGGATAACAGAAGGAATAGGGATGAGAAACAGAGAAAGCTATCTCTCAGAAGGATATTTAATAGATTCACAGATGCATGTAAGTTACATTAAATGGGTTTATCTTCTTTAAGTACTTAACACTGCAAATCACTTGAGCTATGAGTTTTTATTTGCTACTTTTTTGGAAATATTTATTCATTAGTTTTCTCATTCCATAAACATATATTCTACCTCCTGGACACAAACCACAGAGCTAAACTCCATGTGGGATAACAATATATGGTATATTTCTTGCTTATTAGCTATTATTTGCATCTCTTCAACTGCTCCAATCTTTCAACCATTGCATTATCCACTCAGACACAAATCATTTCTGGGCTCTACCAGTATTATGCAGAATAATATCATTTCTGTACCATATAACACCCTATTGAGGGCCTGAGAATCCAGCATTCTTCTTACTTCAATGACATGTTATTATGGAAGTTATTAAAAGTAAAATTGTAAGCTCAAATCATTAAAATATCCCTGTGATGTGGCAGCGTGTAACCATCTTCCCAACCACCCTCTATTTAAATCTGCAATGCCAGCCACTTCCTTTCCACTTACTCTTTTGTTTCAAAGTGATATAGATTAAGTATACCTTTCCTGTTATAGAAATTGTATCTACTCAGCAATTATTTTCCTTGGCTTAAGGGTCAGGGAATGGTACCTACCCAGAGATTTATTTTTTATTTTTTCAAATTATAAAATGTTAGGTGAGATAAATGATGCTTTAATTAAGAGCTCAACACAGCAAAATGTACATATAATCCAAAAAACACTCCACTTAATAGAAGGTAGTAAGTGAATACATGTAGCATATTGTGTGGATACCTTTTAGCTTTCAGAGAGAATATTTAAGGTGAGTAGTCTTCATCCAGTTCCAGGAAACATTATAATATTATGGGGCCGTTGAGCCTTTCTACTTTAGTAGAAAATTCTACTCAGCCAACTTAGCAGCTGGAGGAGCATTTATGAGTTTGTGGATTTGCTCAAGAAATAAGTTAAAGTACTGATGCAACTCTAATTCTTTTCAGTGATCAAAATGGGAATGAGTAGTGATTATGTCCAGAAACTGATACATAAAAGAATATAATTTATGCTCAGCATTGATGGCTACTCCACTAAAAGTGATGTGCTGTCTGGAGTGAACTGAAAGAATAAGGTTACAGTCAATACTTTTCTTCATTTTATTCTTATTCTCTGTCTTGCACCATCCCTGCCCTTTTCCTTTTTTTTCTTATAATCTTCTCCACTTCTTTTTGTTTTTCAATTTAGTGTGCTATGTTAGGCTGGATAGATGTTCGCATAGAACGTTGTGAGGAGCTTTAATTCCAGAGAAGTGAAAAAAAAAAAATCACTCTAAGTAGGTATTAAATCTAGTTCTGTTGAATTCGGAAGCTCTATCACTGTGATAGAACACCAAGATTCTTTTCAGGAACAATAGTCTTTAATCGCCAAACCTAGCATCATTAGGTCCCTTTTATTTCAAGATGGGCCTAATGATGCTATTTGATGATGCTATTAACGATGCTATTAATGTTAGAAAAGTCTAGCTAGTTTTATTTTTAATACTTTGATACAGGCAAGTTAAATAACATTTTCAGGATATTATAGCACAATTTTATAAATTACTGTACTCCAGTACCTAAATGATTCTATTAAACTAGATTATTTTAAAGCTATATCTCTTTTTCATAAAATATAATTTGTCATTGACTCTTACATTTATCAAATATTTGAATGCTTAATAAATCCCAGATGCCAAGATGATTTTTAAATTATTTTTTGTTCATATTTTGACTTGGAATGAAAATGATAATTTGTAGATTAATATATGTGTGCATGTGTGTGGGTATACACACATTAAATTAAATGAGAGTGTACAAGTGTTATCCCAAGGGCAAGTATCATGATAAATACAGACATAAACTTATTTGAAACCACATTTGTTCCCAAATTTTATCCACAAGCTCATGTGGATAACATATATAATTTAATGTCCTATAAGAAAGTTGCTATGTGTTTAAAAAAATCAGTACCTTATACCTTGCCATATAACAGTGAATAACAAATTGTATGACATAAAATTTATTTTAAAGATTTTTTTTCAGGCCGGGCACAGTGGTTCATGCCTATAATCCCAGCACTTTGGGAGGCCAAGGCAGGCGGATCTCCTGATGTCAGGAGTTCAACCCCGTCTGTACTAAAAATACAAAAAATCAGCTGGGCATGGTGGCGGGTGCCTGTGATCCCAGCTACTCGGGAGGCTGAGGCAAGAGAATCACTTGAACTTGGGAGGTGGAGGTTGCAGTGAGCCAAGATCATGTCACTGCACTCCAGCTTGGGCAACAGAGCGAGACTCCATCTCAAAAAAAAAAAAAATGTTTTTCTGAATATATATATATACACATTTCTTTTTTTTTTTCTTTCTGGGACTACAGGTGTGTGTCACCATGCCTGGCTAATTTTGTAGTTTTAGTAGAGACAGGGTTTCACCATGTTGGCCAGGCTGGTCTTGAACTCCTGACCTCATGATCTGCCCGCTTTGGCCTCCCAAAGTGCTGGAATTACAGAAGTGAGCCACTGCTCCTGGCAATATTTTTCATTAATGCTTTCATACATTAAATATTTCCATACCAGTGTGACACATGAATTATATATGTATATACATTATATACATATATTAAGTATATATATGTTTAATATACAATAATAAAACTGATAAATATATGTATATTTACATACATTTTATACATGTCTATACATTTGTATACATAAATTGAATATACATATGTCATATATATATCCATGTTTAATATGTACTAATAAAAATGATGAATTTACCTTGTTTTAGGAGAATTTTTTAAAACTCCATTTGGGCTTTTGTTTTTTGAAAAATTTTTATTGAAGTGTTCTTTGACTTGGGTTGTGCAGAAGTTGGCATCATACGTAGTAACAACTTCATAGAGTAACATTGAAGTTAATCTGCTTTGGGGGAGTGGTCAGAATTTTATACTTATTGTAAACTGGTTGTGCAATTTTGATAATAAGGTTGGTCATTCAAAGTTTTTCTTAAAAGGAATATTATATAGCCACATTTCAGATTAGCAGAGACTGGAAGCTATTGCTTCCATACAAGTCTTTAACTTCTCTGTAGGAAGACGCCACTGCATGTTTGGTGCCCTTAATGGCCTTTCATTTGCCCCCAGAATTAACTGTCTGAATTTGTGTGTCTGACATTGGATAAAATGTTTATGTTTCTTACCTGGGAGAAGCTCAGAAACCCAGCAATAGAAGTGAATTTCAAAGCCTTTGGAACCAAATCACAGTTGTCTATAGCTTTTATATTTCTTATGTTTTAAAAATACAAACCACCATTAATAGAAATTTCTATAACGTTTTAGATATAATAATTTACCTATGATAAATATCTCTATTGACCTTCACACAATTTCCTTTGCGTTTTTAACCTTTGTTTTCAAGATCTTCTCAAAAAGGCAACCACTAAGAGAGCTGTTTTAACTTACTGTAGCTGAGAGGTTCTCATCCCTATCAGGCCTCAAATACACTTCATAGAGCAAACATTTGAAACTGTCCCTTTGCTAATTTGGCGTGAAATTTATAGACACTATCACCTGCTTATAGTCATAATTTTTTAAACTGTAATGTAATACCTTCTTATAATATAAAGAAAATATTGTAGGAGATGCTTCCAAATTTAAAATATATGTATTTCAGCTGTGACTTCTCAAGCATATGCATTACAACAAGACACACTGATGCTGTGTGTTTCCATCTTAGGTTGAATCATTATGAATCCAACAGTTACAAATGCAGATTGATGTAGGTGTGTTGCATTGGGTATTCAGGCATTAATGAGGGAACCATCAAAGATGTGATTTTCTTGAAACAATTCTTGGTAATGGTCAAGTAAAACAAAAAATAATCTTTCTTTGGTTTACATGGTAGTTGCATTTTTATAAGAACTAGTATATAGAATATACATTAGTGTATGTATATATGTGTGTGTGCGCGCGTATATATATGTATTTTGTATGTATAAAATACAGTTACCGAGAGGCCGAGACAGGCGGATCACAAGGTCAGGAGATCAAGACCATCCTGGCTAACACGGTTAAAACCCTGTCT
The DNA here is from genome assembly GCF_000951045.1 of Mandrillus leucophaeus. Classification (NCBI taxonomy): domain Eukaryota; kingdom Metazoa; phylum Chordata; class Mammalia; order Primates; family Cercopithecidae; genus Mandrillus; species Mandrillus leucophaeus. The sequence continues at coordinate 1,133,689 of NW_012101754.1, read as the reverse complement.
CTACTAAATATACAAAAACTTAGCCGGCCTGGTGACGGGCGCCTGTAGTCCCAGCTACTGGGAAGGCTGAGGCCGAAGAATGGCGTGAACCCGGGAGGCGGAGCTTGCAGTGAGCCGAGATCCCGCCACTGCACTCCAGCCTGGGCGACAGCGAGACTCCATCTCAAAAAAAAAAATGTATATATATATACACACACACACACACACACTATATATACACACTATATATACTTATATATACTATATATACTGTATATATATATACACACAGTTACAATTTAAGTCTAGATAATTTAAATGTGTGTATGTGTGCTTGTGTATGTCTAATGGAGTTGTGATTTAAGTGCAGATGCTAATAAGTAGGTTTTTTATCTACCTGAGTGTCCCACAAGGCATGGAAAATCTGTGCAGCATGCAGGACAGCTTCCTCCTTGTGTGTGGGACTATCTTCTTGTGTGTAGTAGTGTCTGTGACTTTTGTATGCTAAATACCAGCAGTACTTACCTTTACATACCAACAAGTTTACAAAATTCCTTTAGGATGCATTGTGATCCCTCTTCATTACCATTGCTGTAGTTTTTTTCTTACTCCATTTCATTCCATCACTTTCTATCTACTCTGGAACCCACTTTAATGTGGTGTCCACTCTCCTTACACATCCAGCCCAAACTCAAAGAACTGTATTCAAACCACTCTCACTAAGGTCCCTAAGTGCTGTAAATTGTTAAATGCTCATAGCATCTAACTCTGAAGTAACTGTAGACACAGATTCCCCATCTGGACCACCTCAGTGATCTCCATGGTAACACATCCTTTCTATGCTCCTTGTTATTCTCTGGCTTTTTTTTTTTTCTAAATAATCTTTAAATATTGTGGTTCCTTCGAACTTGATCCTATGCCCTTTCCAGCCTCACACACCTATTCCTATGCCTAAAATTTTCAACTAAATGCAAATAGCTTCTATATATTTCCAGCTTAAATTCCTCTTCTGAGCTCCAAACTTGTATATTAATTCAACAGCCTACTCAAAAGTTCCATATCGATGTCTCACATGCATCTGAAATGCAATATGTCTGAGATTGAATTCGTGTCCTTCCGCCCAAAACCTGGCTTCCTCCCGTGTTTGCTGGCTCAATAAATGCAGCAACATCTGCCCAATTCCTCATGCCAGAAGCCTAGGTGCCATCCAGGACACATCTACAGGATCATATAGTCAATCTGTTACTAAGTTCTATATAGTCTACCACTTATTTTTTTAAATGCATTACTGTTTATTTAACTTTACTGTTTATTAACTTCAGCATTATAAACATACAAAAAACAACATTGCGAATTATGTTTAAGCACAGAGATTCTTGAACTTTGATTGATGCTGTGGCTCTTCCCTTTGCTGACAATGAACAGTTCTGCAGTTTGTTTAAGAACAAAGTTTCAGCTGGGTATGATGGCTTATGCCTGTAATCCCAGCACTTTGGGAGGCTAAGGCGTGAGGATCACTTGAACCTGGGAGTTCAAGACAAGCCTGGGCAACATAGTGAGACTCCCATTTCCATAATAATTTGTTTTTAATTAGCTGAGTGTAGTGATGCACACCTGTGGCCCCAGCTGCTTGGGAGGCTGAGGTGGAGTGATCCCTTGAGCCTGGGAGGTTGAGGCTGCAAATGTGCTGTGATCATGCTCCTGCAACAGAGCAGGACCTTGTCTCAAAAAAAAAAAAAAAAAAAGGTTCAAAATGACTGCACTTAACTAAAAAAACTTCCAAACAATTTTCATGCCAGCTGACCCCCTTTGTCCAGAGCAAAGAATGGCAGCAGAATGCTATGTTACTATACACAGAAACAAGACAACCAAAGCTAAATGGAGGCCCATTGCAGTGGCAGCCAGTCCAGCCTCACAGTGCAAACACTGAGCTCCAGTTTCTCCAAAAGCTCTTCCCCCACAGCCTCAACACGAAGCCAGGGGCCTCAAGAGTTTGTCTTTATTGTGTTCTTTCTACAAACGATATATATGTACAGTTGGCACGTCAGGATTTCTAGCCTGTAGCCAAATAGTAAACATCACCTTACCCATGTTTTTAAATGTCAGAAACATCTTTAAATGCCGTATCACACAAACAGCAAAGTGCACAGTGTGAAGAAAACACAAGATTGCCTTTTTATTTTTAAAAATGTTTGGAAATACATATAATTTTGATACAGTTTCAGGATGCTCCAGACACCCACGGCCACTTGACATAAACCACTGACAATTTCTAGACCACTTTGAAAACTACAATATGATTCTGATCAGATTTTGTCATTAAGCCTTGTGAGGGCAATAGACACTTCTCAAATAGATATGTCAGTTACAGCACTCCCCTCCTCTAAGGTATTCACAAAGAGACAGATAAAACTGTTTTTTTTTTTTGTTTTTAATCCTCCTCCTCCACTTCCTCTTTGTCCTCTGCATCTTCTTCATCTTCCTCTTCCACTTTTTCCAGGCAACTTTAGCGGGGTGCTTTGAGCCATCAAACTCTCCTTTACACTTACTATCAGCAACATTCTTCTCATCCTTCTCTTTCAGCTTCTCCACCTTAGTGATGTCAGGCTGCTTTTTTCTGTCACTTAAGTTATTCCACATCTCACCTAGCTTTTTGCCATGGATGCCAGGATTTGCAGATTTGACCTTGAAGTGGACTTCTGAACGGAACAGAAACAATTCAGATGGCGACCTTTTTGGGACATTAGGGGCCTTCTTGCCTTCCTGAGCTAGTCATGGTCGTTCATTTCACCATCAGAACCTACGTTTTCTGCCTTTGCCTTTTATCAGATTTATACTTATCTTTCCCAGACACTGTCTTTCACCTCTCAGAGCACTTCTTGAAAAATTCTGCTAAATCGACAGGGACCTCTGGGTTTTTCTTTTTATGTTCTTCTCTGCACATCTGCACAAAGAAAGCATAAGCAGACATCTTACCCTTTGGTTTCTTGGGGTCACCTTTAGCCATCCTGACTATACTGTTTGCTAATGTGGGCAGTGTAGGGCATGATGCCTTGGCTTAGTGCTTTCCAGCATTGAGCTAGCTGCCTCCATGAGAGGTCCCTCTCTACCACTTAAATAGCTCTTACGTCCATCAGATATTCTCCATTTCCATTTCACTATCAATACTGAAGTCTGCCAAAGTCATCGGTTCTTGCTGGGGCCTGTGTTTCAAACTAGTTCTTAACCAACCTGTTTTCTCAGATGCTTTTACTTCTTCCAATTACCCTCCTCTAAATAGATCAGTCAGAACTAGCTTCTAAAACCCCCCAAATCTCAGCACATGGGTCTGCAAGAAATGTCCCCTGGGCCAAATCTGGACAATCACCGATTTCTGTAAATCTCTATTAGAGCACAGCTGCACACTTTCTCAAGTAGTATTTTCTATGGCTGCTTTCACATTACAAGGCAGCAGAGTGAGGAGTTGCAAGAGACTTGATACTCCCCAAAGCCCAAAATCTGTACGGTCTCTTTAGAAAAAAAAAAAAATTTGTCAACATCTGCATTGAGCATATACTGAATACACAGTAAATATTTAATTAATTGTTTTATATCATATTTTCCAAATGCAGCATAGCTCTCCTTATAGACCCTAAGCCTCTATATGGTTCCTCATAGCTTTCCTTATAGACAAAGATCTTGTGTTTTCAGAACCTGTGTTCTGTTCAGATTTCAATCATGTGAAGAAAAGAATTATTCATTTAGCATAAATAACAGCAGATGCCAAAATAGTGATTTGAGATAGCTTTCAAGTTTGTGCTCTTTGAGAGTCAGCTTCTAGGTAGCTGTCCCTCCCTCAGACACCTGCTTGCTGGCACCCAGTTTTAATATTTCTTTTAAAGAGAATGTCTGAGCATTATGTCACGTGTTCTGAAACAGTTTAACAGTCCTTCCTCCAGGCAGATTCATTATTAATTCATTATTAATACATAATGATAATAATGATATGAAGGTTCAGGATGGCCTGTCTTTTGGTTATGGTTGTGAAAGTTTTCCTACTAAGGTATGAACTCTATATCCAAAACTCCCTAGAACAAGGTGAAAATGTTCTCCGTAAAGCTGAGCTGTACTTCCTCAGATTGTCCTACCATCTGTCTCCTTCAACAAAATATGCCAATCAAAAGTGTCTGGACACACAGAAAATAGGAATTGTTGATACATTTTATTTCAATTTTTGAAGTAGATACCTATTTTGTAGATGGAAACTTTTATTGCATTATAGTTAGAAGAAGTATTATGATCGGTTGCTGTTTTTGCATAATCGAGGACCAGAGTTTTAGATTCGTGCAAACGGCAAATGGATAAGTCCCTTTTGGTTTGACATACTTCATGTTTTTTTATTATATCCACTGTTATTACTATTATTTTATATGGATATTATCACATTATTACATATGTAACTTATGATTATCATATTTAGCTGTTAACTTTGAAGAATAGATGTCAATTCTCATTAGTTTTTATATTTTATATTTCCATATCATTTGTAAGGACATGAAATAGTCTTTGAAATACAAATTACTTCACTTACTTTAGGTAACTTGAGGTTACCCTCTTCTAAAATCATTTAAGTGACAAAGCAGAGGGCAGTCCCACAGGAAAGTAAAATACATTTTCAGTTGACACACAACCCATAATGATTTTCAGATACTCAATTTTTATTCGAGAAACTTCCTGTCTGCATATTCTAAAATGCTAACTCATTAAAATAAAAGACCATTTTTTTATGTCTCTATGGAGACATGTGTCTAGAGAAGTAGGTAGAGAACATTCTTTAAAAATTGACATTCCTTCTATGTAAAGTTTACCTAAAAGGCAATTTATTTGTCTGCACTAAGTCTGATAAAATCCATATACAATAGTCTGTATATGTTATCATATAACCCTTCTTGTAATTTCCATGAAATCATTACTGTGGATAATTCCGAAGACTATTTTTAGGTGTCCTTTTCCCCTTGAGTTATTCGTTTTGAGCATTTTTATAAAGTCCTTAGTTCCTAATGTCCATTTGTATCACTGTCCTTCCATTGATCTTTTTGCTTTGGGTAGTCTTCCAATTATTCTAAGAACAGTACACTTTGGGAGGGAGTGGGAAGGGTCTGCCGGGTAGAGCAGAATCAATGATCTTCAATCCAGACAGTGAGAAAAAGTAATGACTATTGCAGACTAATACATGCATACTATATATTTATCAGTTTCCCCCAAATGCTCCAGCTGCTCACTGTTTCTGTCATTGCCACGCATTATTTAAATTGACCTAAAGCCATGTTTTGCTGCCTTAAATCCTTTATTTCCAGCACTAAACTATGCAAAGAGATCTTCTGCTGTGGCAAATCAACTCAGCAGGGCATTTGCCTACACTGCTTGCAGGCTCCCCTCTGCTCACCAAGAGAACAGCAGCTGAGTCTGGAAAAGGGAGAAGACAGGCTTCCGAGATATCACATCAATGTCACACGAAGGCACTGATGTGACTTCTCTATCCTTTGGGCTCATATATCCTATGAAACTTCAGGTTTGAAAGACAAAATGAGTATCAGAGAGAACAGCATGAATTTGAAATAAGAAAGATCAGACAGGGAGAAAAAAAATCTCCAACCTCCCGGTCCCAAATGGACTTCAGGTAAAGAAAAAGCCAAATTATGCTGAGACTTGAGTAGAAGTAGAACAATTTTGTGCATTCATGTTGCATAAAACATTCACTGGAAGTCATCCATATGCAGCAAATAGTTATTTTGTGTTTACCATAGATGTATGAGGCAATCTTTACCTTAGATTAACTCATTGCAAAATGATTAATGTTCTAATTATTTATTATTATACATCTGCCAAGTAGCAGAAAACTGTATAGTTTTAGGAAACAACACTTCAAAATTGCAGTTAGCTCAGAATTTTGCAAATGTCATGCCAAGGTCATTGATGAAGCTGACTTTCTCACTGCTTATGCGAGGCTGCACAGTCATAAGTTTAGTGTACACACACACACACTCACAAATACACATCTCACTTCCTTAATCCTGCATTTCAGTGACTTAAATAAGCACATATCTAAACAGCCTTCCCTTAGACACAGGCAAATGCAACCCGTGATTTCACACAGCAAAAGTGGCAACTTGCAAGATGTACACAATTTTTAAATTGTATTAGCCTATTCATAGCAAGATTGTTCATTGGCCTATGTGCATATTCAATGTCGACCACACGCTCCCCAACCCCAGCCACCAAAAGACCAGTTAGAGATCTCAGATGTGGAAGAGTGCTATTCAGTTTAGATATTTTTTCTCATCTATTACTTCTAGATGAACTATCATGAGTTAAAATGTCAGTAAGGCCACCTGTTTATCATCAATATAATTGAGCTATTTTAATCTCAAACTATTTCATCAAGATAGTTTTCAGTTCAGAGGCTGAGATAAAGTCCCAGCAAGTTTTCCAGGACACACATCATTAATTAGAAAACAAATTCTTACCTCCTTGTTCGTTGGTTTTACTTACATGACAGGAAACATCTCTGTGGAATTAAATTGCCCACTACATGCTCTTAATCTGTTTTGTTTTTATGCTTACTCCAGGGAAAACTATGAAAGACAAGTTGAGATCAGGATTTGTTGTTTTCTTTTGATACAAAAACATAGCAATTCAAGTCAGCTTTTTTCTTGTATGAGAATGCAAAGTTCCTTAAGATCTAATATAAAGAAAATAGAGTTATTTAAAAGCACTGAAAGGATATAAAAGAGAAGACATTTTAGACCACAGCTTATCAAAGAACAGCGAGTAACGTTAGCACGTACTCTCTTAACTTTCAAATCTTACCATTTCCTGAGAAATATCATGAGTTTTCCTAATTCTTTCTTGCTGTCTTTATGTCTTTGAACAAAAGACTGCCTTTTGAAACAACCTCAAGATAATGATTATTGAACAAATGATTATTTGGTTTTTTGAAGGTTCCTAATTTCCAAGCTAACATTTTCTTATTGACTCTCACCATCTCTGTTTCTACTGAGGTTGAACACACACACACACACACACACACACACACACACACACACACGCACAGACACACAATTCATGACATTTTCTTTAGCTAGGGCCCAACGTTGAAAATCTTCATTTTCTTTGGTCAGATAATATGTGTTCATAATGAATAAATGGAGTGCACCTGTGAAAGCCAGTCCATAACACTGGAAAGCAAAGGCTGAAATCAAAGCTTGGTCAGCCTGCTTATATGATGCACTCTCTCTTGATGAATCACCTACCAATAAATATTGGTTCTGTTAACTTTTACTGTGGCTCCTCTCTCATGCCCAACCCCACCATTTATATTCTGTAGATATTTTATGAGAAAATTGACCCTTGCTTATGTGCGTCATTCTAGTCACCAACAAACATTTTTATAAAGAAGGCACAATTACATGTGACAAATTAATTGGTCATTTCATTATTTCGTGTCCAGAAAGTACTCTTTGGGGAATCATAGGGCAAGAGCTGTCCTAGTCACCTTGTCTATAAAGATAAATAAACTTAACCTGTATACTTCAGGATCCTGCTACCTAGAAGGAAAAACCAGAAGTATAAACAATCAAAAGTGATGTAGCATAGAGTATGTTGTAATTCAAGAAGAATGCATTCAGTAGGTTTACAAAGAATCAACAACTGTGTTTGCACACATACTGTCTCATGTTGTAAGGTGGGTATTATAATTCTAATTTTAAAGATGAGAAAACGAAGACTTGAGAGACTATTTCCCAAGCTGATAGGCAGCAGAGTTTGGCGCTGGGTCTGGCTTTTGTGATTCCAACCCCAAGCCCTGCACCACAGAGGAGAGAGGATAGTTATCCCTGTGGAGGGCAGGATTTGGAAATACTTGACCAACGAGGCCTTGATTAATCTGGGCCTAGAAAGTAGAGCAATAGCTTGAATGACCTTGCAGGAGGGGACAGCAATGAGGATATTTTTGTTTGCTAGGGTTGCTGTAATAATGTACTAGCAACTGGGGGGCTTTAAGCATAGAAATGTATTTTTTTTCACAGTTTTGGAGGCTAGAATTCTGAAATCCAGGTGCCGGCAGGGTTGTTTCTTCTGAGGCCTCTCTCCTTGGCTTATGGGTGGCTGTTGTTTCCTGTGTCTTTTCATGGTCATTCCTCCCTGAGTGCTTATGTACAAATCTCCTCTTTTTATAAGGATACCTATACTATCGGATTAGGGCCTATCTTCATGATCGTTATTTGTCTTTAATTGCCCCTTTAAAGACCCGATCTCCAAATACAGTTGCACTCTGAAGTACTGGGAGTATGGACTTCAATATATGAATTTGGGGGGGAATACAATTTATCCCAAAACTGATGGTAAGAGGCTACAAAAACAAAATATGGGGGCATAAGGACCCCCAGTGCATACTCAGGCTCAACATTAGAGCAGAGTAGACACAGAACGGGATGGAAGGTGAGCCCCAAGATAAAAAGGGACAGGGGAGGCAAGATCAGAGTGGACAGGTCTGGAAGGCTACAGCAAGGTTTTTTATCTAAGGCATTATTGCAGGTTCTTGCTAGAGAGTGATAATTGAGAGTTTAAAGAAATGAATTTTGGCAATGGTTTTTGGCATAATCTGTTTTGTATATATTAAATGATGTTCACATAATTTAAAAATATTAATTTTAAGCTGTTTACTAAAGAAAAACATGACCACTCAGTGGAACTTTATATCTTGCCATTTCTAAAAATAGTATAGGTTATTTTTCTAGGAATTGGTATTAATTTGGGCCATTACTGCCATATACTTTGGACATATATATTTTTGTTAAGTGTCTGCGATTACATTCAGTATCTACATGTAACACACTTTACACAACCTAAATTATATCGTATGTGGCATTTTTCCCTCAATTCAGCTGTATTTTCAGAGAAAACACACAAGATTACAGAGCTATTTCTATGCTTAATAGAATACTGTCTAATGATTTCTGCATGTAGCAAAATCCAACTTTTATTGGCTACATGTTAATCACCCACTAAATATTTGCAACATGAATTTATATCTGTGACTCACTTGATGTGCTGTGCTTGTGTCTGCATCCTAAGATGTGATTCGTGTACTACGGTTGGTTGAGTAATTGTCATGGCAGGTTTGCCCCTCTAGTCTTGGCTTCTTGTTTTGCTTTGTGCTGCTTTTCTCTGCTATCTAGGCTGCCATTGCTATTTTTATTTTCTACTTCTGATGGTTCAGGAATATGAAGGCAAAATAAAAAGAAAGTGTGTGTTGCCTAACTGCCACTATTCTATGATATGAATCAGGGGTATGGAAAAGCTGAACTTTTAAGGAGGCAGCAAACCTCACCGATTGAGGAGATTTAATTTCCCCTCCTCATATCCCAGAAGGTCTAAGTTACTAGTTAACTTAAACAAAAGAAACAATTAAACAAGGGAGAAGACACTATAGAAAAGTTTTCCTTTCCTTTTCTTTTTAAATACACTTCTTGTATATAGTCCTAAAAGGACTTTCTCTCTTCTTATAGCTTAACAATGAAACAACAGCTTAGGGCAGCATTTGGCAAACTGTAACTGCTGGTTAAATCTGGCCTGTCCCCTATTTCTATAAATAAAGCTTTATTGGAATGCAGCCACACTCATTCATGTGAATGCATATTGTCTGTGACTGCTTTGGCAAAATAGTGGTGGAGTTGAGTAATTAATATAAGGGCTTTTCAGCCTTAGAGCCTAAATTATTTACTATCTGGCCAACTCACTTTTTGGTTTAAGGTAATGAAATTTTAATTGCACATAATAAAGTACATATTTTAATATGGGGCAATAAACGTTTTGCTGCATTTATGTACCACATTTTTGAAATTGAAAATAAACTTGTAATAGGAATATAATTCTAAAGAGTTTCACCAGCTTGTAGATTTTTCGATAACTTTTTCATATAAAGTCAATACATTTTTATAGAATAAAATATTTTAGAATCCATCTGGTTTATAGTAAATAGCATAAACATCTGTTTTGATAAACTTCCACTAATAAAGACATACCTTGAACACAAGCTATTGTTTTGCATTTGCCAACTTTTCCATGTCATAACTGTATTAAATTATTAGAGATGGCTTTTTAATCAAAGACATTAGAATATTCAGTTGAATATAACATGGGCTTTGAGGCACATTTTTGTTGTTGTAGTGGTGGTGGTTTTGTTTTTAATTCTCTGCTGCCAGGTAGCACTAAATCCCCAAGGGACACAAAGATGGGAAACAGAAAAAAAAAATCTCAGGCTTTGAACTGCTGCTAAAACATAGAAGCCCTGTCCGTGATATTAGTTCATGTATGAAAATGCTTGCTATTTAGCCCTAGAAAAAGGGACCACTGGCAGTGTTGTATATAAGAGGTCCTGCTTGGTTTGCCCATGTAGTATTTATCTCAGTCCCTTCTGATCGGGGCCAGAAAGTCTACCCAACAAGAACATTCTATATTGAGTAGCACCTGACTACTGACCAAATTAGATGTTTTCCTTTGGTAGATTTAAGAACCATAGAGAAGGAGTCGACTGCAAAGTGCTAGGAATGACTAGAGACTTTGAGAGAGAGCACAGATGCTTACAGAGAGCCTCAGTAGTTATTGGCAGGAAAGAGAACCAGGGGGAGAGAGAGTGAGCAAGAAAAGGAGGAGAGAGAAAGATGGAGAGGAAATAAAATAAAAACAGATAAAGCAAAAAAAGAAATTGAGTCAGAAGAATGACAGAATGAATATGGTCAGAAGCCAACTGCACCCATTTATGAGGACATAACTGCTTGAATTGCTGCTGTGACACTGGAAGTTTGTGTGTGTGTGACGCAGTGGCATTCCAATTCTCCCTGAAGGTATTTACCTATCTCCCATATATTTCCGTGTATCTGCAAGAAGCCTTATCGCCTATGACAGAGCTACAAACATCACAGTCTCACTAATATATATAGCTAATTGATAATTTTCAAAATAAAATGTGGAGGGAATGAATCACACAACAGCCCTATTTATAGTTTAGCAAATGATCTCAAACTCACATGTTTAGGACATCAGACGCGTCAATGAGTGAATCCGTTTGGGTGTAGGAAGTGATGGGTCATGTTGAGGGACAGAAGAGGCTGTGCACTGCTGATGGGACTGTGAATTAGTGCTGCCATTATGGAAAATTGTATGGAGGTTCCTCAAATAACTAAAAATAGAATTGCCTGATCCAGCAATCTGTCTTCTGGGTTTTTACCTAGAAGATTCTGAATCAGTATGTCTAAGAGATGTCTGCACTCCCGTGTTGATTGTGGTACTGTTTGCAATAGCCAACTTATGGAATCAGTCAAAGTGTCCATCATCACAAAAATAGATAAAAACAATGTAGTACATACATATACACAATGAAATACTATTCAGCCTTACAAAGGGAAGAAATTCTGTCATTTGCAATAACGTGAATGGAATTCATTACGCTAACTGAACATTACGCTAACTGAAATAAGTCAAACACAGACAAATACCACACATTCTCATACAGAAAAGTTTTCCTTTTCTTATCACTTACATGTGGAATGTAAAACACTTTTATTCTCACTTATATGTGGAATGTAAAACAATTGCACTCATGAAAACAGAGGGCAGATGATCGTTACCAGAGGCTGGCGGGTGGAAGGAATGGGGAGATGATAATCAAAGGATACAAAGCCTCGGTTAGGATAAATAATCGTGAGTCTTTTTTATAGATCTGTTGCACAGTGTGGTGAATACAGCCAATAACTGAGTAATGCACATCTCCATATCACTAAGAGAGTAAATCTCAAATGTTTTTGTTGCAAGAAAATGTCAAATATTTGAGGTGATGGGTAAGTTAATTAGCTTGATTTAATAATTCCACATTGTATTCAGAAATCATAGCATTGCTTTGTACTTTATATATATATACACTTTATACTTTATATATATATATATACACACACACACTATAGTTTGTCAATATACAAAAAAAGCCAATCAAATTTTTTAAAAAGTGAAAATAGGCAGGTTCTACTCAGCTCCAACTGATTGTTCTGTCAAGGACTATAGGGCCCCTTGCTAAATCTTCTGATTTTTCAAGAGAAGCTAGAAATCACAGCTTTATGTGAATTCTCCTGGTTTTTAAACGTAGAGTTAATTGGTTAAAACAACAAAAATAATGGTATGAAGGGCAAAGAAAATACTAGTGCACAAGATTTGTTTTATGAGGTTGGATTTACAACTAACAACAATTTTTATTTTTCACAGCCCTCTTGCAATGGCGGTGTATGTGGGGCATAAATCAATAACTCGTTTCTATGATTTTTTTCCTCCAAGAAAATGGCCTTGATTCTAGTGCATCTTGTGAAATGAGATTTCACTGTGTTGTTCAGAGTTTTCATTTTTGCTGGAGGCTTGCAAGACCCACATCCTTAAGATAGGCAGTGATGAGTTGTGACATGTATCCTGTGCATCAATTGTCAACCAGAGTGACACTAAAATGAAGAGCTGTCATTTTGTACCAGAAACCTCTTAGCTTTATTTCCTGTTGTTTCAGGAATCCAAAGCAATGGTGGTGTTTGGGTGTGGAACAGGGCTGTTTACCTCAAATCTAAGGATTTTGTCTGACAACAGGAAAATAGCTACAGTTCACTGTAATTGTTAATCTTTGTACCACTGTTGCCAATTTTGTTTTTCTTTCTTTACTTATTCTACTTGCATTTTCCTTAAACTCTACACTGTTAAGAAGGTAGTCTCTTGTTTGGATATTATTTCCTATTAACAATTATAGATCTTTTTACTGTAATCATTTAGATTTACATGTATTTTCTGACTTGTCACAAAGGCCAAATAAGGCTTCAGTAACATTTTCTATTTATATTCATTGGGTAGTACATTTCATTGCATCATTCTCTAGGGAAAGTTAGTACTGTGTTAATTTTAGGCTCTAATGCCAATATATAAATACATCCAGTTTGTCATTTGATACCCAGTGAACATTACTTTTCAAGTGGGTTCTCCCAATGAATGGGTTTGACTCAGTCATCTCATTTCCTTAATGCACACAAGTTTTTAGACACATTTTCACACTGTGGGTTTCAGTGAACATTTGTACATTTTACTCAAAGTTGGTCAGAAGACTTAATATTAACAATAATGGGTGGAAATGGGGTAGGAAGGTCAAAGATCATCTTGAGTGATCTTGGCTTTCAGAAATCTGTCAATCTGCTGTGCCTTAGCAGTTGCAGAAGGCCATGATTGACTCTCTCCCTAATAATAATCTCCTTGCTTGTAAGGAAGTATTGGAGAAAGGAGTTGAAAATAATATTAGCAAGAAGCCTTTACTAATGAGTAGGCATGCTTGTAAAGTCCCTCACTTGAAACATTTGTCAAATGACTGTCCTTTGTCGACTGCTATATTTTGAGAAATTCCAGAAGAAATAAGGTAAGACTTCAGAACTTACAAAAAAAAAATGTAATGTGAAGGTTAGAAATGGAGAGTTGGTGAGTGTAGAAATGAGAGAATAAAATTGTCAGCTCATTAAGGCTAGAAAATCCAGCATACAATGCTTCACATGCCAAAATATTCATGCCACCTATATTTCATGCCTGTTACAGCACCTTACAGTACATTTCATTTGAGCCTCACAACCTTTTGAAGTAGGAAGTGCCATTCACAGAGTATACAAAGAGGGGACACACGTTTGAGAGGTTTTGTGTTTATTCAAGGCCACCCAGCTGTAAAGGGGAAAGGACAGAAATAGAGCATGGGACTGCCTTGCCCACCAAGTGTTCCTTTATAGCCGCTCACAAAAAGAGCTAATGCTTGTGTGTTAGCAAATACATTTCATCAACATTTTGCAAATTCTTTACTTCATCTGACTTACTGATAGAACAAAAGAAAACACAGCATGCACTTTCAAATGCAAGCACCTATATCTTTGGCACAAATATCGATACCAGATCCACATTATAGTTGGTACACATAAAAACAAATATAACGAATTGTAATGTTCTACAGATTTATGGCTAATTACTCTTCTCTAGTTCTTCATCTATATTTATCATAATGTGATCCAAGATCAAGTTGCATCAAAATCACCGGGATCCTTACATAAAATGCTCATTCTCCAACATAAGTCCAGAACTATTTAACCAACATCTTTATGGTGGACTCAGGAATAAGGCTTTAAAAATTTTCCAAAAAGGGACAGTGAGGCATGCTAAAGTGTGAAGAATTCACCTAGCTTTATGGAATTTGGTGTTTAACGTCTAGGTGGTGTGTTTATTTTAATAATGTACACTTAATTATGGAACACACATAGATAGTTAAAAGCAAAGGAATAGTACCCAGTGGGTAGTTTTTTAACCTTTGCACCTTCCCTCCTTTCCATCACACAATATACCCGTAACAAACCTGCACATGTAACCACTGAATCTAAACAAACAAACAAAAAAAATGAATAAAGCCAGCTAGTAAATCTACCCCAATTCTAGTTCTCTTCACTCAAATATAGTTGACTATGCTCTAGACATAATTAGGAATAGCTTAGTTCCTACGTGTTTATGGCCGTTACTCTTATTACATATAATTAGATAAATGAGGGAATGCCTTGACTACAAATTAAAAAAAAAAAAAAAAAGAAAAGTAGAGTGGATAAAAGAGGGTGAAAAGAAGTTACTATTTTTTAAAAAATAAAGCTTGGTAAAAGTGATATTTGGGGGAAATTAATGGAAAATGAAAAAAAAAAAAAAAAACCAAAATACTAGAATTAGAACCTCACCTAGGGAAGAAACTGAAATGATTATAAGATTTGAAGGTAGAGATAGGACCCAGAGGTAGAATCTGAGGTCTTAATATCAGAAAGGCATTTAACATCTGGTTGAAGACCAAAAGCAAAGAGAAGAAGCCTCTTTCAGTATATATTATTTGCAAGAAAGAAAAAAATAAGAATAATGTAAGGGCATTATTATTAATAATAATATAAATAATAATAATGTAAAGGCATTTATTAAGGGGAGATTCCAAAAATTGTCTGACAGGCATAATAGAAGCTTTTTAATAAAAGGTCCTTATTAATATATGTAAATGTTATTGGAATTTTTAATTTAATATACTTTTTTATCTTAGAAAACTAATACTATCTATCAAAAGTTTCATATATTCATTTTAAAATTCGTCTTCTCACCCTAGTTTACCTTGGGATCTTAAGTCCTGAGATCCTTTGAATTTTACTGGAACTTTTCAAGTGGGAGAACACACGAAACTCCGGTGCACGACAGCTTGCGCTTTACATTTTGAAGTGATCCAAATGATTAGAGAAGAGTTTAGAAACTTGCATGAGGCCGGGCGCGGTGGCTCAAGCCTGTAATCCCAGCACTTTGGGAGGCCGAGACGGGCGGATCACGAGGTCAGGAGATCGAGACCATCCTGGCTAACAGGGTGAAACCCCGTTTCTACTAAAAAATACAAAAAACTAGCCGGGCGAGATGGCGGGCGCCTGTAGTCTCAGCTACTCGGGAGGCTGAGGCAGGAGAATGGCGTGAACCCGGGAGGCGGAAGTTGCGCACCATTGCACTCTAGCCGTGGGCGACAGAGCGAGACTCCGTCTCAAAAAAAAAAAAAAAAGAAAAAAAGAAAAGAAACTTGCATGAATGAACTTTATGATGGTCAGAGAATCTGTGAAATATGTTTCAAAAAGAGGATCTAATTTAGCAGAGAGTAAGGGGCATGATCTTCCAGGTGAGTCACAAATTCTGTTTTGGGCTGGGAAATGAAGACCAAATCTCACAGGACTAACCTGGAGATCAGAAACTGGGGCACGAAGGCACCTATGAATCTCCGAAAAGCTGATAACATTAGGTACTTGCTGGCCTGTTGAGGAAGAGAGAACCCCTAATGGTTCCAGAATCACAAGCCTGGAGACGCAAAAGAGAATGTGAGTGGTGGGAAGCATGAAAATAGGGAAAATGATGTCTTAAGAAAGAGAGCTCCATTTCAGACATTAATTCTAGATACTGAAAAATTTGAAGGGAGAAATTCTTATGCATGTTCAAATACACCACAGTGGAAGAGAAGTAGAAAGCTCTAAAATCAAAGACATTTGTGAGTCATGGTGGTTAATAAATCCCTGAAGGGAGATTTGGAAAAGCAAATCATGGGTCCTTCTGTTGAAGGAAAGAAGA
>NW_012101754.1:1111944-1117270 GCF_000951045.1 Mandrillus leucophaeus | reverse complement strand
ATCACAAAGGCACAAATAACAATAAAGGATTAGGATTTCCCTTAAAT
This sequence comes from Mandrillus leucophaeus, assembly GCF_000951045.1. Lineage (NCBI taxonomy): Eukaryota > Metazoa > Chordata > Mammalia > Primates > Cercopithecidae > Mandrillus > Mandrillus leucophaeus. The sequence continues at coordinate 1,117,223 of NW_012101754.1, read as the reverse complement.
CAGGAAGTACTCTGGGAAAAAAGGGCAAAGAAATATCCAAAATCCTAACAAGAAGGGCTGTTGATGCTTCCAGAACTGAAAAGCAAATTCTTCTGGTTAATATCACAAACACAAACTAGAGAACTGCATAGAAAATACACTTTGAGAAATCCAATTAAATGCCTGGCTCTCCTCCACCTTTTATCTAGTTTTGAACTTGATCACATTCAAAGTAAGCAAGGAAGGCAAGCATGTAATGTCCAAGTCACATTAAAGGAATCGAATTTGTCTCTCTTACAACAACATGCTTTGGGTTCATAATAAATTAATTAATCCAGCATTCTATCTCAAAACTGCCTCTTTTTATTATACTAGCAGATATTTCAGGGTTTTCCTCGGTGTTTACATACATGTGTAAGTTTTCTGTAAGGATGATGCTGATTACAGTCCCCAGAATTAATTTTCCTATGCAAAGTCCTCATTATCATTTACTTGCTCTAATCTAACAGAGACAGCCTGGACAGGGAAGTCAGAAAGCAGACATTTCAACAACCTCAAATTAACTGGGTGGTTATCCCATATCACTAGGTCACCCAGCCCTGGAGTACCTGCACTCCATATCATGCTAGCAGAACTGCCGTATGATTTGAGAAAAAAAAAAGTGGGGGGGATTGGGGGGGCAGTGGCTCATGCCTGTCATCCCAGCACTTTGGGAGGCCAAGGCAGTTGGATCACCTGAGGTCAGGACTTTGAGACCAGCCTGACCAACATGGTGAAACCCCGTCTCTACTAAAAGTACAAAAATTAGCTGGGCGTAGTGACACACGCCTGTAATCCCAGCTACTCAGGAGGCTGAGGCACGAGAATCACTTGAACCTGGGAGGCAGAGGTTGCAGTGAGGTGAAATCGTGCCACTGCACCCTAGCCTGGGCAACAAGAGCTAAACTCTGTCTCAAAATAAATACATAAATTAAAAGGTAATTGAAAACAGCCTGGCATTTCTGTGTAGTTTAAGCTTTTCAGTGGACAGAGATGAATAACAAGGTGAAAAGAAACACCAAACCCAAGCACAGTCCCACACATTGCTGGGGTGGGTAACAGCAGAAGACACTGAAAATATGCTTACATACCACTATGGATGGGTGGGGACTTGGAGGCACTGGGGAGGAGGACAGAAAAGAAGACTGCTACCTAGAAAGAAATGCAGCTGACATGCTCTGAGGAGAAGCAGTCAGTCATCAGAGAGCACAGTGAGTTTCTCCTCAGAACCATGTAGGGTTATGCATTGAGCAAACTGAGCTGCTTATAGACACAATCCTTTTTTTCCAGGGGTTTATAACTCAGTGGAAAAACAGGTGAGTAAAGTTACAATTAAAATACAGTATAAGGAACACTGTAATAAAGGTAAGTGGAGAGAGTTATGAGATCCATAGGAATGGAAACTAACTGGTTTTAAAGGATAAAACGGCAGGTCATCCATTCATTCATATGACAATAATCTTAAAAATGGACAGTGACAGCTATTCAATATGCTAGATGGTACTTTACAGCTTTCAACACACATTCATATAGAGCTTAACTTTATTAAAACACTATTTGAAATCAGGGAAAGTATTATTGGCTTAGTTTTATGATATCCTCTTGGACAGTGTGTTGAAGGATACATTATTAATTTATAACATGGATGATGTCACATTTTCTGAATTATAGTCCAGTTTTTTTTTTTTTTTACATGACCTGTTATATATTTTGAATGAGCACCTGGAAATAAAGAGCAGAATTAGCCTTGGATTCTGCATTTTAGATAATACATAGCAGAGTGGAATTGGGAAGACAAGACAGATTGTATATTAGAAGGTGGGACAGGATTAAATAGTAACATGACGTGAGTCATCAGTGTTGACCTCCCTGGCTTGTGTGTTCAGAAAATCCAGTGTGGAGACAGTTGGTTCTTTTTAAGTTTCTTAAAAGGCACAACACCATCCAACTGCCGACAGCCTATATAAATTCTGTGTGGTTTAACTCTCAGCAACAATAAGAGAAAACACAAGAATCAGATGAACTGGAAAAAGAAAAGCATTATGGGTTCAATTCTGCCTCCTTCCCCTCAAATTGTTGAGGGTACGTTGCCTTTGAAGATGAGGCTTTTAACGAGGTAATGAAATAAAAATGAGGTAATTAGGGTGGGCCCTAATCCAATTTGATTGGTGTCCTCACACAAAGAGGAAATTAGGACACAGACATGTACGGAGGAAAGACCTGTGAGGATACGGGGGAGGATGGCCAACAAAAAGAGAAGGCTAAAGGAGGGAACAACCCTGCCAACACTTAGACTTGTGTAGACCTTAGACTTTCTTAGAGTGTGAGGAAATACATTTCTGTTGTTTAACTCCCCATCCCCCACCCCTCCAACCATGGTATTTTGTTATGGCAGCCCTAGAAAGCTAATACAAAAAGTATTTTTTCTTCATCATCAAGAATCATCAGAAATCTCTATGCAAATAATTAAGTCGTTGCCTATGTAAAAGTTCCTGTTCTCATAGAGAAATGGGAGAAAACAAAACAGAATAGGTAGTTCATGATGACAGACAGACTTAGTGAAGATGAGTTCTTTTAGAATTCTGTGAGATGAGGTAGAAGGTGTGGTCTAATCTGTGAGCTGGTGCCTTATTGCCAGCACATCAGACCAGCAATGGGTACTTTGGTGGTGGTTGTGAGCAGCCAGCTCTGTTGGTTGGTTATAGAGAAAGGGTGACATCCAGTGGCTGGTTCTATCAGCCAGGCTCCTGGACACTGACTCAGGGTACATGCTAGATGGCAGAGAAGGGTCTTCAGGAGCATGGATGAATCTTATGTCCAGTTCAGTTCCTGGCAGGTAACAATGAAACCTGGGCAAGATGCAGTGATCACTCTATGTCCTAAAACATAGGGAGTAGGGTCCACAGCGTTATTATTAAAACATTAAGAATACACTGAGAGCAAAGAGAACCACTATAAATTAACTTAATCTTCAATACTCCTTACACTTAATTCTCTCTATCCCATAGAAAAGACTCAAAAATGATTTATGAAAGGAGGGAAAAAATACCTCTGAACACATATGATACTATCGAGCCAGCTACCTTGATAATAGAATACGGTTACAATATATAATGTATCTTACTTTAAAGATAGATAGATATTGATGATAGATGTTAGATAAATAGGTGATAGACATAGATAATGTATCTTGGTTTAAACTTAAAGTTTAATTTGTAGTACCCAGTTACTCATATCAAGAATGGCTTAAAATGACAGAGCTGCAAAACCTATATACATCAAGTTGCCCAGCACTTAGATAATATTGTTTTACTTTATAACTTCTAATTGCTTTTGCTTTTTTTTTTTGTTTTAGGTTTTGTTTTTTTTTTTAAGGTTTGGGAGAAGCTAGGCTTTGAAACTGTGGAAATTTAAATACAGTCTGTCACGATCAGCTGGGGTTGCTAACCCTCACCGCAAATATTGTTTACATAGCAGAGAGAAGGCATGCTCCCTGCCTTTGAATAATTTACATCTCCATATATAATTTTAAAAATATTAAAACTAAAGGTATACCAATGTCACATCCATGTATGCACTGTATGTACATTTGGAAGACGTGTGCTTTTAATGTGGCAGATGTGATGACTGCACTTCTCATTCTACTCAAGCAGAGTATCCAGGAGACAATATGAGACACTGAACGCGTTTTAGCAGATCTGGGGTTGGTTGCTTCCTCTTCACGTGGAGCAGTATGAATAAAGCTAGAAGTGATCCTGAGAACTATGCATGAATTAGATGTCTGGGGCCCTTTTCATGACCTCACTAGCCTACTCTTAAAACCTCCTTAGCATCTGATACTTCCGCCTTGCCGCACTTGACCCCATAGGTTGTGTGTACAATGATGTGAGTGCTGCACCAAAGCAAAGATCAAGTCTAATTCATTCAACACTGTGTGCCTATTGTCTTAAATAGTCCAAGACACATAGCAAGTGTTTAAGAAACACATGCTGACCCTGAAAAGCCATGAGTAAAATTGACAATTGGGACAAGAGAAAGATTAGATAGGAATGGGAAAATAGGTGGGAAATGGGAAGATTATATTCAGTATATGTTACCATTCAAACAGTGAAAAAGTTAAATAATCTTCAGAATGACATCAATTAAACTTTACATAAGACTAAAGTCTAAAGGGAAGAAAGGGTAATATTAGAAAGTAAGCAAGAAATTTGCTCCCTGGAGCACAAATATGTTAATGGTGTCTCCTGGAATTAAGCAATATGGCAACCCAATCAGAAATGGCTTCATGAAGGTGGGTCATAAGCAAAGCCTTATGGGATCTGAATAAATCGAGAGAAGGAAAAACTATATTCCCCAAAATGATCAGAATGTAGAAAATTTTCTGGCAGCAAAGATGCATAGGGCATATTTAGAAGACTTCTCTGAACTGGAGGATATTAAAGAATAGTAGAAGTTAAGATCACAAGGTCTGTTGGAGCCACACTGTGGATAGCTACTAAAGCTGTTATGTTCAGACTTTGAACTGTGAGCAGTGACTTGTTGAAAGAACTTTAAGGAATGCCAATTTGGCACTAATGTACCAGATAAATTATAACAGAGTTATCAGGAAACGAGAGATCAATGAACAAGCTGCTACAGGACTACAGTATCCAAAACAGCATGGCTTAGGTACAAAAACAGACACATAGACTGATGCAACAGAATACTGAACTCAGAAATAAGACTGCACACTTACAGCTATCTGATCTTTGACAAACCTAACAACAACAACAAAAAGCAATGGGGAAATGATTCCCTAGTCAATCAATGGTGCTGGGATAACTGGCTAGCCATATGCAGAAGATTAAAACTGGGCCCCTTTCTTGCACCATATAAAAAAATTAACTCAAGATGGATTAAGGACTTAAATGTAAAATGTAAAACTGTAAAAACCAAAGAAGACAACCTAAGCAATACCATTTAGGGCAATGTCAATAAGGGAAAGGTTTCATGACAAAGATGCCAAAAGCAGTTGCAACAAAAGCAAAGATTGACAAATAGGATCTAATTAAACTTAAGAGCTTCTGCACAACAAAAGAAACTATCAACAGAGTAAACAGGCAACCTAAAGAATGGAAGATAATTTTTGCAAACTATACATTCAACAGAGGTCTAATATCTAGCAGCTATAAGGAACTTAAAAAATTTACCAAAAAAATACTCAATGCCATTAAAAAGTGGGCAAAGGATGTGGACAGATAAATTTTTTTTTTTTTTTTTTT
>NW_012101754.1:1061566-1111894 GCF_000951045.1 Mandrillus leucophaeus | reverse complement strand
TGCAGTGGTGCAATGTCTCAGCTCACTGCAATCTCCGCCCCCTGGGTTCAAGCGATTCTCCTGCCTCATCCTCCTGAGTAGCTGGGATTATGGGCATGTGCCACCACACCCAGCTAATTTTTGTATTTTTAGTAGGAACGGGGTTTCACCATGTTGTCCAGAATGGTCTCCATCTCCTGACCTTGTGATCTGCCCACCTCAGCCTCCCAAAGTGCTGGGATTACAGGTGTGAGCCACTGCGCCTGGCCAACACTTTTAAAAAGAAGGCACACATGCACCAACAATCATATGAAAAAAGGCTCAACATCACCGATCATTAGAGAAATGCAAATCAAAACCACAATGAGATACCATCTAACACCAGTCAGAATGGCTATTACTAAAAAGTAAAAAAATAACAGATGCTGGCGAGGTTGTGGAGAAAAAGAAATGCTTATACACTGTTAGTGGGAGTGTAAATTAGTTCAACCATTGTGGAAGACAGAGTGACAATTCCTCAAAGACCTAAAGACAGAAATGCCATTTGAGTCAGCAATCCCATTACCACAGGAATTACAAATTGTTCGATTATAAAGACACATGCAGGTGTATGTTCATTGCAGCACTATTCACAATAGCAAAGACATGGAATCAACCTAAATGCCCATCTATGATAGACTGGTTAAAGAAATGTGGCACATATACACCACAGAATACCATGCAGTCATGAAAAAGAATGAGATCATGTCCTTTGCAGGAACATGGGTAGAGCTGGAGGCCATTATCCTTAGCAAACTAATACAGGAACAGAAAACCAAATACCGCATGTTCTCACTTATAAGTAGTAGCCAAATGATGAGAACTCATGGACATACAGAGGGGAACAACAGACACTGAGGCCTTTCGGAGGGTGAAGGGTAGGAGGAGGGAGAGGATCAGGAAAAATAATTAATGGGTACTAGATTTAATTAATACCTGGTGATGAAATAATCTGTGCAACAAACCCCCGTGACACAGGTTACCTGTGTAACAAACCTGCACGTGTACCTGTGAACTCAAAAGTAAAAATAAAATTAAAAACAAAAAAACAAAAAAACGCTATTATAGCAATCGAGGTGTGAGTGCATATGGATTTGAAACATGATATTGGCAGTGAAAATAGTAAATTTGATATAAGTGCAATATATAGACATAATTTAAGGAAGAATTAATAGGATATAACAATTATTTGTCTAAGGAATTAAATATGGCTAATGCTTACTGCCTGGGAAAGAAAATTTAGGACAAGGAGCCAGTTGGGGACACAGAGTAATACTGACTTTGAGGACATAACGAAAAGAACTCAAAGTGAGAATGTTCACTAGACATTAGGAGACAGGACTGGAATTCAAACTGAAGGTCAGTCATAGAAATGCAAAATTAAGGTTATGAAGTCATCAAAAAGAATGAGCTCTCCATAGACCGAAAAGAACATGTACTGAATTTTAAGGGATACCTTTATTCAAGGGAAGTTGGAAAGAAGGAGAGCCAGAGAAAAATGAAATCATAGTAGGCTTTATTGATTCAATTGCTGGTTTGGCTCTTTGCTTATATAAACATTCATTTAATTATTTCTCTTATCCCAGCTGCTGAATCAATTACCTTGTAATAATAACCACTTAACTAAAAATCAACAAAATCTGTAAACTCTCTAAGCTTCTTTAAAAACTATTTTACATCTGTGTTATATGGAGACAAAATTATCAAATTTGGAATCTAAAACCCAGGGCTTAAATGCTGGCAGTCACTTCCTAAGTGTATATCTTTAGATTGGACAAGTTTAGATTGGACAATTTAAATTCTAAAATCAGAGGCTTCAGCTCTAAAACAAGAATGAAAGATACTCCATTTTTTTTTAATAATTAAATGAGATAATACAGTTAAAGGAACTACGTCAGGCCTCTGCCATGTACCATGCTAGTCCCTGACTCTTTCCTGCTTTTTTAGAAAATCAACAATTGAAAGTCTACTATTCGATATACATATGACACTAGTGTATTTATTTAGTCTTTGAGTTTCTATCATGGTCAGGCACTGCTCTGATGCTGAGAATACAGTAGAAAAAAAGACAACGTCCAGTCTTCCTGAGGCCAGAGACTAGTGGAAGAAAGACTAGTGGAAGAAACAGTGAACTGAAAATACACAGAAATTCAGGCAGTGATAAACTCTTTGAAGTAAAATAGAGCAGAATAAGAGAATGGCAAGATCAGTTTGGGAAGGCTCTATTTCAGATGTAACACTCAAGGGACACACACCTGAAATGAGAGAGAGAGAGACAGACAGACAGACAAAGACAGAGAGCAGTGGGGAGCATGCCATGGAAAGATGCTTGGGGAGGGAAAGCATGCGGAGTGGACAGCAAGTGTAAGAACCATGAGGTGGCCATGAGTAGCAAATGCAAGGATCATTAGGAAGATGGACATGTGTGGCTGACGTGGCACGGGTACGAAATAGAGGCAGAGTTGTTGGCAGTGGGAAGGCCATGCAGGTGTACGGACTGTGGGGAAACACTGGAGCTCTTAGAGCAAGGAGCCGTCTGCTTCGGAGGAACGTTAGCATTCCTAAATTCAAACCCCTGCATTGTGCTTCTCCGTGCCCCTGATTTCCCCTTCCCCATAGCCTGTGTATCAGTGCTGTGCGATGAGTTCTGTTCTGGGTAAAATGCACAAAGTTCCTTCAAAGTTTGAAGGGAGTGGGAAAAAATTAGTGTTAAAGGTTTAATAAGGGTTTCTTAAAGAAAAAGAATAAAGACATGTCAAATGCACAACCCCTTTCCCCACCTGACTTCAAACAAAGAGAAAATCCCACTGTATGTCATTCTACACAGTGTCATTTAGACAAAGACACTGACCATGACAAGTCAATGGCAGAGATTTGGACTTCATGCGGAAGAATTAAAGTAGCAAAGACTTTAAGTTGTAGATTGGCATCTTTAGATTGGCGTTGGCATAGTGACTTCATTTTTTAAATGCTGCCAGAATTTCTTAGAAAAAAAAATTAGAGCATATGGTGATTCACAAGTGCCTGCTGGAAAATTATAAAATCAGCAGCAGTATTTCTGGCTGCTGAGATCCTGTGAACAACAACTACCTTCAAAAGATAGAGGGTAGCAAAGGAACCAAGGGTGCCTTTCTAACTCCACACGGTGTGTAGTATTTTACAACTTGTTTCCCTTTAGCTAGTACTGGCAGTTCTATCACCCTAACAAGAGAGGCACCTTATTAATAATTATTTATGTTAGTCATATCTCAACTTTAAATAGTAAATACTATGCCACCACCAGTCTATCCTTTCCAGATACCCAAACTGATGCTCAGAGATGTTAAATGAATTGCCCAGTGCCACTCAGTTAAGAAATAGCTGAATCATAATCTGAATGTGGGACCATCGGGTTTCAGAGTCTATGCCCTTGATACTTTACCACAGAACCACAGAGAAGGGAGGTTTTTCAGGGCATGATACTTACTGAAAATAAAAAGATACAACTTTAAATTTTTCCAAGAAAAAATGACTAGAGAAACACATAGCCCATGCAGTTTTCTCTCAGAGATTCTACGTGACATTATTGTTTGCTAGAAAGTAGGGTGCTAGTTGTTCCTTTTGTAAATATAACAGTCAAATCATGTTACCATTAGGACACATTAAAAACATCAAATTACCATTGGACCTTATGTGAACATATTAAGATAATAATGATAGTCTTCAGTGCAATATTCAGATCAATAGTTTAAACCCAAAATATTTATACCTTCAGATTAGATGTAGGCAAATTAATTGATTCATGTGTCTTTTATGTGTTGTTTACAGTTTGAGAAATATTTCAAAATGGAATTCATATAAGTTTAAACACATAATAGTTTTATGTAAAAATATTGTTAAATTACATTTTCCCCTGAATTGTTATTTCTTGGAAATGTGCCTTAGTCACCGAAATATTCATACATTAACACAATGAAAGAAGTGAACCTTACTAGGCTTTGACTATCAGATTTGCTGTTGGTTTTTGACTATTGTGAAACTATATTCTGATTTCTAAATTAGGAAGAAACCTGTATTGTTAATATGGACACATGACATATTTGTCTGCCTGACTTTTGATCCCAGCTACACCCTCTGGCCTTTCCAAATGATGCTTTAATATCACATAAAGATAAAGGGAGGTGAGATAGCTAAAGGGGGTGATTCCGGATTAGGAGGTAAGGGAGGCCAGATAACATGGTGCTGTGACATCTTCTGTGACTTTTCAGTCACTTATTTCATTAAGGGATATATCTCACTAGAAGCGAGGTAGAATATAACAAATCCATGTTTGCTGGGCATATTTTATGACAACAGAGAAATTCACAGACTGGTCTTACCTGGCAGGGGAGATGGCATGATCATGAAAATGGTTTTTCCCAGGGTGAGCTTCCCCATTGCATTCTGATGTGCTGATTTCCGTGATCTCCCCAAATGTGGGAAACTCACTAGGCTGCATCACTGGTGGTAGTGGGGGCTGTGTCATGCTCTCCCCTTGATGTCAGGGTTTTTTTCCCTAAAAACAAACAAACAAAAACAACTGGTCTCAGACATTTTGAACAAAACAAGTAGAAGCTGTTTTCTCTAAGAAATTACCAGCAGTGTCTATCTATAGATACATACATATTCACACATGCTCATAAAAACACACAACCATAGCAAAACCCATGCTATAATCTATAAACACTTTTTAGAGAAGAGGAGAGATTGTGTGGGCCAAAAGAGCCAGGTGGGGCAGAACCTAAGAGGGCCTCGAGAATGACTAACATTTGATGGCGGCAAGCAGGAGAGGAGGAGAAGGACATTACAGTCAGTGACCATAGCATAGGTAAAAGCAAAACGGGTGCCAAGGAGAACACTGTACAGACCATTCAGCAAGGAGCCCTTCCTGACTGCCAGGAAGAGGCTGCCTGCAGGAATGGCGTGGAAGACCATCAGCTGCAAGCTGAGGCAAGGTGATGGAGGTTTAGGTTTGCTTCAGTAGGTGAGCTACTTACACAAGGAGAAGCATGATGGAAGTGGTGCTGTAACATTCACATGGTGTGGGTTGTACTGGCAGGAGATGGATGTTAGGCTGGCTTAGTGACGGTAACGGGCATCTTTAGATGAGAAAAATGTGCATGAGATTTCAAAAAAAGGATCAACAGAATTGAACTGTATTGAGCACTAAGCTAGTACAGGCAAACAGTTCCAATTGGGTAGAATAACATTACAACCACTTCTTAAGTAAATAATTTGGCAGCCCAGACTTTCTTTTGCCTCATCGACTGAGGCAAGCATCCCAGACATTTGATTTACCAGGCACTCTCATGAAGTACCTCAAGGATGTGCTTCCCTGCATATCTTTTATCACACTTTCATTACAGTGTGCTTATAGATTCTTCCCCTCTGGGTTTTATTTTATTCTATTTTGAGATGAAGTCTTGCTCTTGTCACCCAGGCTGGAGTGCAATGGCACAATTTTGGCTCACTGCAACCCTCCACCTCCTTGATTCAAGCAATTCTCCTACCCCAGCTTCCCAAGTAGCTAGAATTACAGGTGCCTGCCACCATGTCCAGCTAATTTTTTGCATTTTTAGTAGAGGCAGGGTTTCACCATGTTGGTCAGGCTGGTCTCAAACTCCTGACCTCAGGTTATCCTCCCGCCTCAGCCTCCCAAAGTGCTGGGATTACAGTTGTGAGCCACCACACCCAGCCAGATTCTTCCCCTCTGGGGTTTTAAAGGCCATTTGGGGTTTAAAGGAAGTTTAAAATCTCTCTCTAACCTTGAGATTAAATTAATGTTATTTTAGATTCAAAACTTTCTCCTGTACATAGCAGATAATTAATGTAATTGAAAGAGATTTGATTCCCAGATGTTTATGCATTTGTGATCCGGAAGGCTTCCCTCAGGGAGCCATTCTCATCTGCAGTTAGAAACAAAATGGAAGGACAGCCTCAAAGCAGGCAAACAGTGTCAGTTAAATTCAGATGTCAAACCTGGGTTTGGTGACAGCCCTGGAGTGTAACATAGTTATACTAGCTCTCACATCAGCTTCTGAATTTTGCCAATTATGACATTCCCAAGACTGCCCAACAAAGGCTGGCATCTTAATAAAAGACCATTCTTAATTGCTCTTCGTCTGTTACTCACTAGTGGCAGAATACAACCTTTTTATAACAAAAGAAGTTTGCACTGACTCCCATCGAGAGAAATCTAAGTAGAACAGGGGCTACAAAGCAATGATACTCAGGGCCAGGAATTTAGAAGTTAGATGAAAAGTTAAGACAAATACTAAATACATGCCAAAGGCCCCACCTTCTAATACCATCCCCTTAGCGATGACTGTTTCAACATATGCATTTTGGGGGAATAAAACGTTCAGATGATAGCACTATACAAAGCCTGAAAAGTTATAACACTTTTGCTTTTGAAATATCTGTAATTAGAAGCCAAATAACAAAGGTCTTTGGGAGGTGATTAGGTCATGAGGATGACACCTTCATGAATGGGATTAACAACTTCATTTTTAAAAAGGCCTGAGAGACACCCCTTGTCCTTTCCACCCTGTGAAGACACAACAAGAAGGCATTGACTATGAAATGGAAACCTTCACCAAAAACTGAATTTGCCAGTGCCTTGAACTTGAACTTCCCAGTCGCCAGAACTATGAGAAATAAATTTCTGTTGTTTAGAAGCCACCCAGTTCAAGGTATTTTTAGTGTACAAAGACTACCAAATGTACTGAGACAGTATTGCATAGAAATTACCAGGAGACACAGAAGAGTAGCTATAGAACATGCTTCATGCAACCGGATCTCAGCACTGGGATGTGTTTTGGAAGAAGCATGGATTTTGTTCTGTGACTGGGATTTTCTTATGCTCTTCTTGCCTTTCAATGACTCTAGCTGGAGCTGTGGCCTTCTACATTTTGAAGGAGACAGCGTCGAAGGCTGCCTTTTGCCAGCTGAGATCTAATACTGATTTGTGTAAATTGAGAAGGGATTTAGTCTATTGTCCCAGAACTGAGGATGGAGTCCCTGAATGGCAAGCTTCAGATGAAAATACAGTCCGATGATTATCCATGTGCGCCCTGTACGCTGCCTTGAGAAATGCATCCTAATGATGATGGCTTCAAGTTACGGTGGTCATCACAACACCAGGCAATTTTCATTTTGGCGTTTCACAGAACGTCTACCTTTCCAGAGGCCAGTTCTAAATTTTAATAGCTTCACGTTCTGGCTGATTAGCTGACAAATGCAGTTAAATAACAAGCTTTCACTCAGAGAGAGATGATGCAGAAAGAAAGCTGCCCTCTGATATCCCCACTGATAATAATGTGAAGTGTGGAAGGCCTCAGATGTCTTTTCTGGATACCTGTGTATAATTTTCATCTATATTAATGGAACTCATAAATGCACCACGTGAATAAGAAAATGAATCTGTAGAAGGTAATCCCTGTTGACTAGGCTGGTTTGGAATTTCGGAAAGTTGCGTGACACTTTCACGAATTTTTCTTTATCTTGGAAAAACATTGCCATGTGATAGATTTTATAATGACTTTCAAAAATACAGGGTTTCTAACTGAGAAGTTTGTGAACGTGGCCTGAACATTCTAGCTCATGTGTGTAATTGACAGCAGTGAATTATTTTAAAAAGTTAAGATGGGTCCACCTTGGCTCAGTAACTATTAATATCAAATGAAAGCACACACTGGCATCAGGGGGAAACACAACCTCCTCACTCTTCCAGTTTCATTTCACATTACCTGCCGACTTCCAGGAAATCCTTTAGGCATAATTGCACTTATTCCCCTAGGCTCCTTACCCTCCTTTAAGACTTCCACTCTGCTATACTAACCTGCACAGGGACAGGGAAGTAACTCTTCCTGCATCTCTTTTCTTTCCTAAGATATGTTGCATAAATGTAAGGGAAAACTACTTGGCAACTCTAACACACACACACACGCACCCTAGAATTTCTCGGCTCTTCACAAGAGTGTGTTTTCTCCTTATGGAAAAGTTGATGTGGTTCCATTTATAAAAATAGCAGCTATTTAAATGGGAAAAGCTTTTTCTCATATCATCTGTGGGCCAAATGTTTTTCTAAAAACATACATTCTCTTTTTCTAGCAGAGAAGACAGATTCTAAATGGATTCAAGGTTCACCAAATCGCTAAGTTTTCTGTGGGTTAATGCATTTGACAATCAAGTTCACACAAGTGCCAAAATGAAAAGAAGTAAATTAAGAACTGTTCTGCCTAATTTCCTTATGCATTGTGTGTGTTTTTCATGTGTCTGCATGATATTTATAAACTGATGTGATTAATATATAAACTGTGTGTTAAATCTGCAGTTATTTTTATTTCCTACGTAGAATTTTATGTCATGATTTTTAGGAAGTTGAGACAAATAATATAAATCGTTTCTTAAACTCTGTTTTCTCTACTTCAGGGAAGCAAAAAGAGAAGTTCATATCTCTTCTTTCCAATCCTTTTTTTTTTTTTTTTTTTGAGATGGCATTTCATTCATGTTGCCCAGGCTGTAAGGCAATGGGACAATCTCAGCTCACTGGCTAATTTTTGTATTTTTAGTAGAGACAGGGTTTCACCATGTTGGCTAGGCTGGTTTTGAACTCCTGGGACAATCTCAGCTCACTGGCTAATTTTTGTATTTTTAGTAGAGACAGGGTTTCACCATGTTGGCTAGGCTGGTTTTGAACTCCTGACCTCACGTGATCCTCTCGCCTCAGCCTCCCAAAGTACTGGGATTACAGGCATGAGCCATGGTGCCCAGGCCTTTCCAATCCTTTTTAAGCACATGTATTCATCGCCGCCTTCAAAAGTTCCAATTTCTCTAGCTTATATTCAGCTGAATATGACCTTGAATTTCACAGATTCACTTTTTATCCAATGCAAGATTCTGTCATGCATATTCACTGCTGTTTAAACATTTCCACTAGTGATGACATCAGACTATGCAGGGGGATGGGGTGGTGTAGGGGTTGTGGTAGGCAGGGCTTCCAAACCAACAAGACTTCCCTCATTCCTTTGGCCACATTAAATACCTGTAAGAGCTAACTAAAGCATTGAGATTGCTATGTGATGAATTGGTTCAAGATTAGTTCATTACCTCTGTCCGCCTCTAGCACCAAGGCTGCTCTAGGCTTTAAGCCTCCCAGTGAAAGACTCTGGATCTCAACTGGTTTCCAAGGATAGAGAGAAAATTACAGGATACGTTCTAATTATTAATATTACAGATGTTGTCCTTTCATTGAGACACACCTGCCTGGACAGTGGTAACCATCTGCTCCTCTGGAACTACATACAAAGACGGGTCCAATCCCTTAAATAAAATAGTTCTTCAGATATTTGGAGACAACTCTATTCTGCGAATCTTAGCTTTTCCGAGCTGAACTGTATCAAATTCTCTAAGTATTATTGGTAGCATTTCTCAATAACAGTAGTAATAGCTTATATTTCCACAGCACTTTGGAGTTTCCAAAACACTTTCACAACTGTAGGTTCTTAATTTTATAAATGAGAAAACTGACACTTAGAGAGGGTAAGTTACATTAGCTTAATAATTGATTTAACAAGTACTAATGGAGTGTCTACTGTATGCCCGGCACAGTGCAAAATCCTAGGATACAGGAGAGAATACATCAAGAATGGTGCCTCCCTTGTAGCTCTTATGATCTAGGAGTGGAGGAATACATTTTTAAAAATTACAGATGATACCCAGATAATACTCACAACCAGTTAGGACTTTAGCCCAAGTCTTCTGTCTCTAAACCAAATTAACAGGCCATTAATTTCAATACAGCAGACACTGCACTTGGATTCATGAAACCCACTTAAACTAGTCTTTCGGCAACTAGTTGTCCTGGTACAAGCTCTTCTTAAGATGTACCTTCTTCATTCCATAACTAAATGTGTGAGGAGTCTGTGCATGTGTGGTTAACTTAGAGGAGAACTCTACACTGATTTCTATAAAATTGTATTTTGCCATTTTCTTTCTCTCTCTCTAACTTGCCAACCTTCTTTTGAACTCTTATTTTATCATTTCTCACACGTTAGATCTTCCTCTCAGTTTCTGTTCATCTGCAAGTTTTATGAAATTGTGTTTACCTAGATCACTGACAAGAAAAAAAAAAATGCCCACAAGTGCTTGGTGTGAAAGAAAGAGCACACATTTGTCATTAGTCACAAATTAGATTTCCTATCAGCTAAGTGACCTTGGGCAGATAGCATCCTCTCCCAGAGCAACTGATTATTCATCTGTGAAATGAAGAAAGCAGGCTGGAGAATTTCTGGGGGATTTCCCTGCATTAAAAATTTTAAAATTCAATATGTTTTAAAATGCAAGGCTGAGTTTTAAAATTCTTCCCTTCTGAGTATGGAGAGAAGGAAATGCAGAATATATATACTGATATTTACTGATAGGCACTACCTCCTTCTTCACTAAAGGAAGGAAATAAATCAGCAAACATTGGCGCAAAATTCATACAACAGTGGCACTTAAGCAGAACAGCTACCACACCTTTCCTGAATCAAAAACAATGGCTTCATGAAGTCCCTGATAGTCTCTTTGCTATCTATATATTTTTTATATTTAGAAGTCAACAATGAATAAATTGATTATAACTAAGCCAAATAAATGATTAAAAATAGTTAATAATTTGGAGTCTTCAGTGAGCCCTCTCTTTCTCCTCTGTGTAGGAAAATTATCTTTGATTCTATTCTATAAGTGGTAGCCTTCAAAGGCTTCTTCCAAACATTTGCCTAATAAAAGAGAATCCGTATTTTCTAACCTTAACAGAATGCCAGAATTTATTTTAGTCTTTGAACTTGAATAATTTTGGGGGTCTTCTTTCTTAATATTGCTTCATTGCCACATAATGTATCTGTTTTATTCAGTCTTATTTGGGTTGCAATATGTGATATAATTTATTCCTGTCATTGTTTTAAACTTACCAATTAGAATGAATTCAAATTTAATTAATAGAAAATTTCACCCACATTTAACTAGAGATAAATGAGAAGTAATTATAGAAACCAAAGCTTTTCTAGCCTGAGAGGAAAGAAAATAAAGAGAGCATTCAACCCAAAACATAATTAATCATCTCTTCTACATGGAAAGTCTGTCCTGATACTATAGTTTAAAAACAGACTGTCTAAAATGCATGTCTATGTAAAGGCATGTTGCAACTATTTCATTTTTCTATTCAGAGACGATTTGCTATTAATTATATGAAACCCTGTGGTGGCTTAATTAGCAGGCAACAATGGATTGGCTTTTAGATTGTGCAGTTAGAAAATTCTGGCACTTTTCAGTTTCTAACTTGAAAGCTAGAATTTATTTTTGTCTTTGAACTTGAGTAATTTGTGGGTTCTTCTTTTTTAATATTGCTTCATTGTCACATAATGTATATGTGACATAACATAACTGTAGCCAAATGTTCTCTGGTCTAGGAAGCCTCCCCAGTGTCCTCCTGATCACAATAATTCATGTCCTATTTCAGCAATGCCTTTTCTTTCCTGTGAAAGTGAATGGCTGTTGTATTTGAATATATTACTTATGTATTTTGCTGAAATGTATCAAGGGGAGAGAGAAAATAACATCTGTTTGACAACATTGTTTTATACAAGTTTATGCACAGGAAAGGTGGTGCAAGTACTTAACTTCAGGGTTTGTCTAAACTCTCAAATTTAGGAGAAAAATTTTAATCTCTGTCCTTTGAAGTGTGTATATTTTTACTTCAAAAATCATTAAAATGTGTTTCAGAAAAAGAATCTAAAACCAAGTATGCAGAATCCCTAGAATTCCACACAACTCGAGTGGAAAAAACTTCAGAAGTTTTACCTGAAAATGTTTGCAGCCCATTTCCTGAATTCATAGATCAGAAAATCAGGCTGTAAGTTATATATTATGGGCCAGATTAATATTCAATATTACAACAACCCTGATTGAGTAAGCATCCAGATGTGTATGTGCCTGAAATCTAGAACTTACTACAGATGTAATTTCATTGAAGCTCTCAATGCCGTATTTAAAGTTTTCATGTTAGTTGTGTGCATAGACTTACTACTCAGTAAAATTGGTCCACATGAGTGACAATAATCTACTAATGCTTTAATCCTGATGTTTAGCCTAGCCATAAAGAGAATAAATCTTTTATCAGGTCAATACTTGGGTGGGGGGGGCATTTTTCACATTGATGAGTAAAGCCTTGTAATATGTTAAGTTAACCTTTCATGATGTGTCTCATTAGCCTCAATTTATTTGCCGAAGCTTTCTTCTACTCTCTTTGTGGGTGTTGAGATAGAATGCTACCACACTGCTAATGAAATATGGTGCCAAGTGGAGCTAACCCTGTAGGGACTTGAATCTTTCGGTGGGAAAGAATATGAAGACCCGTGCTGATTTGCACCAAAACATCCTTCTGCACTACAGATATGCTAAGATATTTACGCAATAGGCATCCTCTACAATATCTTAGATTAATTAACTCAACATTGATTATACTGGCTTGAAAATATTCATACACTGTTTTAATTTAATATAGTTTAATATAATATAGTTTAATATAATTTTAAATCTGTGTGTTTTGTTTGTTTAATATAGTTTTAAGTCTGTGTGTTTTGTTACTATTTGTTATATATTTCCTCAATAAGTTCCTTGATAGTCCTGTCATTCTTTGATTTCAAATAATGTTCCTAGAACACTGCAGTAGATCTTTCAGTACTATTGATTAGGTTGTTTAGAAATGCAGTGTGTTGACCAGGTGTGGTGGCTCACGCCTGTAATCCCAGCACTTTGGGAGGCCAAGGCGGGCGATTCCCGAGGTCAAGAGATTGAGACCATCCTGGCTAACACAGTGAAACTCTGTCTCTACTAAAAATACAAAAAATTAGCCGGGCGTGGTGGTGGCGCCTGTAGTCCCAGCTACTCAGGAGGCTGAGGCAGGAGAATGGTGTGAACCCGGGAGGCGGAGCTTGCAGTGAGCCGAGATCGCGCCACTGAGCTCCAGCCTGGGCGACAGAGCGAGACTCCATCTCGAAAAAAAGAAAGAAAGAAAAGAAAAGAAATGCAGTGTGTTCTGTCCATTTGCTCCAAATTAACAATTTTTAAAAAAGCATTAGGTGTAGTATCTATTATGCTAATGCATTTTCGCTTTTTTAGTTCTGTAGTTACAGGAATGTCATACAAGACAAGAAAACAATTAGATGGCTGTTTTGTCTTATTAATAATTTAAGTACTTTCAATTCTGAGCTGAGATAATAGGACTAATACTAGTATTTCAGGCTATTCTTTTTTAATGCGATATTTATTTTATTAATCATTAAATGAAATTTACTCTGTCATTCATTATCCAATTGTTTGTTTTAATGAATCCCACTTATAAAACGGTATTTAATATTTCAGTTAAAATGTTTGTGCTTTTTAGTCTCACTAATATACACAATAATGAGATAAAGATACAAATATATTGCAAACACAAGGAAATTACTAACAGCATTAATGTAACAACACACATTAGCCCACAATAAATGGTTTGTATAAAAACTACGGTTAGACTCAAACAATTCATAAGTGATTCTGCCATTATGAATGCAGGAAAATCCACAGGAATAAAATCTTGATATAAACGTACTTTAAAAAAAGACTTTTTATGTTTTTACAGCACTCTTAGATGCTCAGAAAAAGTGAGCTGAAGGCACAGAGATTCCCCTTATGCCCCTTGCCCCCACACACATAGTCTCTCCTGTTACCAACATCCCCCACCAGAGTGGTACATTTGTGACAGTTGATGAACCTACATGACACATCATTAGCACCGAAAGTCCGTCATTTACATTAGGGTTTATCCTTGGTGTTATCCATTCTGTGGGCTTGGACAAATATATGAGGACGTGTATCCATGATTATAGTATCATACGGAGTATTTTCACTACCCTAAAAATCCTCTGTCTCTGCCTATTCATTCTTCTCCCCACCCCACTTCCTGGCAACCAGTGATCTTTTTACTGTTTCCATTGTTTTGCCTTTTACAGTATGTCATGCAGTTGGAATCATGTAGTATGTAGGCTTTTAAGATTGGCTCCTTTCACTTAGTAATACACACTAAAGTTTATTCCATGTCTGTTCAGGGATTGATAACTCGTTTCCTTTTAGAGATGAGTAATACTTCATTGCCTGGATGTTCCACAGTTTACTTATCCATTCACCTACTGAAGGCCATCTCGGTTGCTTTCAAGTCCTGGCAAATTATGAATGCAACTGTCATAGATATTTGCATGCAGGTTTTTGTGTAGACAGAAGTTTTTGGCATTTTAGGGTACATGTCAAGGAGTATGACTAGTGGATCACGTAGTAAGACAATGTTTAGTTTTATGAGAAATCATCAGGCTGTCTTCCAAAGTGGTTGTACCTTTTTTTTATTCCCACCAGCAGTGAGTGAGGGTTTCTGTTGTCTAATATTTTCTTGTCAGTATTCGATTGTGTAAGTTTTCTGGATTTGAGATTCCAAATAGGCATGTAGTGGTTGTTTTAATATGCATTTCCCTGATGACATATAATGTGGAACATCTTTTCATATGTTTATTTGCCATCTGTATATCTTCTTTGGCAACTTATCTGTTAAGGTCTTTGGTCCATTTTTAAATCAACTTGCATTGTTTTTTATTACTGGGCTTTAAGAGATATCTATATACTTTAAATCAGACATTTCTATTGCCAAAAAACTTCCTCCCAGTCTGTCACTTCTCTTCACATAATTTTAACAGTCATTTGCAGAGCAGAAATTTTTAATTTTAGTGAAGTCCAGTTTATCAATTATTTCTTCCCTGAAACATGCCTTTGGTGTCGTATATAAAAGTCATAGCCCAAACTAAATTCATCTAGATTTTCTCCTAGGTTACCTTATAGGATTTTTATAATTTTACATTTTACATATATTTGTGTGATCCATTTTAAGTTAATGTTATGAAGGATGTATGATCTATGTTTGGATTTATTTTTTGCATGTGAACATACCAGTTGTCCCAATACCATTAGTTGAAAATCCTACTTTTCTTTATTGTATTGCTTTTGTTCCTTTGTCAAAGGTCAGTTGACTGTATTTTTGTGGGTCTCTTTCTGTGCTCTTTCCTGTGTTCCATTGATCTATTTGTCTATTCCTTCACCAATACTTCACTGTCTTGCTTATGGTAACTTTACAGTGAGTTTTGAAGTTGGGTAGTGCTAATCCTCTCACTCTGTTTTTCTCCTTCAATATTGTGGTGAATATTCTGGGACTTTTGCCTCTAAAGGTAAACTTTAGTATCACTGTGTCAAAATTCACCAACTAAATCACTGGGATTTCGATTGGGATTGAATCAAATCTATAGATCAAGTTGGAAATAACTGATATCCTGACAATATTGAGTCTTCCTACCCATGAAGATGGAGTATCTCTTCATTAATTTAGTTCTTTGATTTTTCCATTAGAGCTTTATAGTTCTCCTCATATAGACCTTGAACATGTTTTGTTAGTAAATGTACTTTTAAACATATTTTCTTCCCACTATTTTATGTGGACACTCATCAAACTTTTTTGTTTTTTGTTTTTTGTGTTTTTTTTTGCTTGATTCAGTCTTTTCAGACAGAGTATAATGATTTTAAGGTATGTATTATTTTTAAAATAACAGATATTTTATCTTATGTGCAGTTAGAGACTTCCCTGTTGTCACTAAAATATTTACATGTTGTTGCTTATTATGGTTTCCTTTTATGTTCATTTTAGAAACAATAATAACTTACTCTAAATTATGAAAACAATGAAATACGAATATGGGCATCAAAGAGGAAAATGAAGAAGCCATTTCAAGCTGTCAAGAATATATTCTTAGCTCTGTATTCAAAAGTACTTCATTTGTATAAAAAAGTTAAATTCAAATCCACACTTTAAATTTTTTAAAAAAGTAATACAACTATTTCTGTCAAAATATGTATGGTCAAATGACCACTTTCTTCCTTCTGTGTAGTTGCTTATTTTAGAAAGCTTTGTCCCAACAGGGTAGCAGAGAGATAATGATTCAACTATTGTCTTAAATTCTTACCTGCTTCTCTGCCACTGTCATCGAACCACTCTCTCCAAACTTTGGTCTGCTCTGCCCTAAATCAATAAGATATTGCTATCTGTCTGATGCAGGTTGTATTCCATTATCTTATCTTCCCCAGTGTGCATTGCAATAATATTGGGGTAAAACATTGCATGGGTTTATAAAAGGGATTCAGTAAAATACAAACACACATATAGAGCTTGTTCGTGGATTTTATTTGCATTGTCAATTTAGTGCCTTCAGGAGTCATTTCACATTCTTTGCTTCAGCATATCTGCTTTTAGTAAAGCTTTGCTCTATATTGGTAGCTTTCAACCTGTGCTGCACTTCTGAAACCCTAGGGAGCTTTTAAAAACAGAATGATCTCGTATCACACCAGACCAATTAAATCAGAATCTCTGGAGGCTGGCATTCTGGCATCAGTACTTAAAACACCTCCCCAGGAGATTCTCAAAGGCAGCGATGGTGACAAACCACAGCTCTGTACAATAGAACAGGCTGCTCCTTTATAATTATTAATCATAGTGTGTATTAATTCATCATCACATACGTGGCTAGAAAAAAATTTGGAACAAAAGGATATGTGATATGTAAAGGGCTACAATAATTCAGACTGCTTTGAGGGGAGCTATTATTTTATTGTTATTCTTATTCTATCTTTTGTCAATATAAATTGAGAGAATAAACAGACAAACATTACAAATGAGTGATAAATTGCATTTAAAGCCTAGTTAAGACTATTTAAGACTATTATGCGTAATACAAGAAAACTATCTTTATTATTTGTGGGGGGTTCCTTCTGAAGGATCTGAAGGAGAGTCGGTTCTATGCCTCTCTCCTCATTTCCAGGGGGTGCCTGGAATTCCTTGGCTTGTAGACGCATCACCCTAATGTCTGCCTCTGCCTTCACATGGTGTCCCCTGTGTGTGTGTTTGTGTCTCTGTGTGTCTCCTCTTTTTATGTGGATGCCAGGATGTGCTCTTTCCTGTGTTCCATTGATCTGTTTGTCTATTCCTTCACCAATACTTCACTGTCTTGGTTATGGTAACTTTATAGTGAGTCTTGAAGTTGGGTAGTGCTAGTCCTCTCACTCTAAACTAGTACAACTTTATTTAAACCTAACTAATTACATCTGTAAAGACCACACTTGCACATAAAGTCATAATCGGAGTTCCAGGTAGACGTGGATTTTTGGAGGACACTCTTCAGCCCAGTACTGCACTCATATTACTCAACTTCCCCACTGCTTTTGATGCTGTTCAACACTCTTCCGATAACTCCTTCCTCCCATATCTTCTGTGTCTGTCTTGCCTGTTTTGCTCCCTTCTGTCATAGTGCCCCTAACAACATATTGCAAGAGTCTGCTAAATAAATATCTGCTTCCTCCCACAGTCTGTGCAATCCTGGAGGGCAGGGAGTTGACTTATTCAGGTCTGTGTGTGAACACCAACCAATTTTTGGCTCATGGAAGCCCTTAATAAGAATTGGAAAAAAGGAAGAGAGGAAGAAAAAGAGAGCGAAGGTTGTGGGTTCTGCCTCCATGGGCGTCATGAGGAAACACACACATGCCTTGACTTGATGGACCTATACAATTCATTTTTTAAAATACCGACATTTCGTACTCACATCAAATATCTTGTACCTGAATGATGTCATGCCAGCTAGTACAGTTTCTGGTTATAAAATCGTAGATCAGGACTAATGATTATTGAGCCCAGTTTTCCAAATTATTGAGCCTCACAATTTTGGGAACTGTGATTTCCATAGATTTGTTTAAGAAGTAAAAGGCTGGCCAGGCGAGGTGGCTCATGCCTTTAATCCCATCACTGTGGGAGGCTGAGGCAGGCAGATCACTTGAAGTCAGGAGTCCGAGACCAGCCTGGCTAACATGGCAAAACCCCTCTCTACTAAAAGTACAAAAATTAGCTGGGCATGGTAGCAGGTGCCTGTAATCCCAGCTACTCAGGAGGCTGAGGCAGGAGAAGCTTGAACCCAGGCGGCAGAAGTTGCAGTGAGCTGAGATCGCACCCCTGCACTCCAGCCTGGGCGACAAGAGCGAGACTCTGTCTCAAAAATAATAAATAAATAAATAAATAAATAAATAAATAAATGGCTTCTATATACACAGAGGATTTGTTTTACACGTTGATTCTCCTATGTGATCTTCATTCCACAACTATATGAATCTGTAGCATGAAATACATATTTGGCAAGCAAAGATTCCATAAAGGAAAGAGTAGGAAGGTATAACGAACCAATTCTGAGACTTCCCTAAGCAATCAGTTCACCTGCTTGCCTCCATGAAGGCCATCTTTGTCTTCTAGCACAATTTGTGAGAGACAGCAAGGCATCTTTTTACCACTATTAACCTAATCTATGGCAGTGTTCCCAGGGACCAATGTTATCAGTTGTAGAGTAATGCCATTTAGAGGCTGGATGGGTTTACACTTGCAGCCAAGCAAGAGTCTGCATGGAATTGGCCCAAACAGGGAATTTTCAAGTAATTTCTCTATCTTCATATGTGTGAGTTTTTTAGTAGTCAATTCAATTTTCATTAGCTTGTCAACTCTGATATCTGACAACTGAAATATAAAGTAGGGAGGGAAAAGAGTAGAATTAAGAGAAGGAATATGTGTGCCAGAGGCAGAGTATTATCATCCTCCTGATGTAGTCACAATGACCTAAGTCATCTTTTGCTATTACTTTCATATAAAGGTTGTAAAATATATGAACCAAATCAAAATGGGACAAGGAGAGTTGCTTGCTCACAAAATGCCTCTGAACTATTGTGTGCACGAAGCATGACTTTATGACAAACACATAGAGACTCTAGATGGGCAAGTTCCAGTCCGTGAGTGATTTTCATATTCAACCCAGTGGGATCACTATCATTTAGTGGTATATTAAAATGCTAATTATCATCCAATGTCAAATCCAACTCCATACAAGCTGTTTTAAAATTCAGAATTGGTTGCTTTATGAAAAGTAAATTTGAGACTATTTGGAAATAAAGACTATTTGAAAATGTCTGGCTTCCTTAACTTCAGTACCTCTTGCCATTGGGTCACAACTTCCGTGTGGCAGGGGAGGTGCTATCTTCTGGGTAGAGACCAGGAATCCCACTAAGCTTACATTGTATAGGATAGCCCTACGACAAAGAATGACATGGCCCAAACGGCCAAGCATGCCAAACTTGAGAAACTGCTCAGAATAAGCAAGGAGAATGAAGAAGCAAGCTGATGCTCAAACTAGTGAATCTCATTTTGTTGTTAATCGCCCCTTTTCTGCAACCCTCATGGGTTAGGGAAAATAATTCTAAAGCAAGAGAAAAGACGGAGTTGGGAGATCACCAGTGAGGTTCAATTTTCCATCACATTCACCCTGCTCCACACCTCAGATAATCATGTGCTTAACTGTGCGATTTGCTTGACAATTACAGAACACTTTCTCGCCCATTACTACCTTTGATCCTCACAATTCTGTGGGGTAGTAGGAGCAGGTGCTGAAATTGCCATATGCAAATCAGTGAACTGAAGCTTAGAGACCTCCAGCAGGGGTTGAGGGTCAGTGGAAATTATCCCAGGGTTCAGTCAACAGGAAAGTGTATTGGAATCAGAGTATTAAAATAAGAATAATAAAACCAACTAAAATTTACCATGCTTTTTATTTCCACTCTGTGCCACCAATTCTTAACAATGTCAGTGATGGAACCCTGTGCCCCAGGGGACAGACTTCTCACTAGCTTCTGCCACTTTGGTCAGCTGCTGCTCTGGGGAGGTTAACTTTCTTACTTCAAATTAACGCTAGAGAGGAAAAGGAAATGCATAGACATAGGATGAAATTTCACTCCTGATGTCTCCACACCCAAAGCTTCACCATGCCCATCTCAATCTGCTGCTCTGGGGAGGTTAAGTTTTTTGTTGTTGTTGTTGTTTGTTTTTTGAGACAGAGTTTCGTCCCTGTTGCCCAGGCTGGAGTGCAGTGGTGCAATCTCGGCTCACTGCAACCTTCGCCTCCCAGGTTCAAGCCATTCTCCTGCCTCAGCCTCCCAAGTAGCTAGGATTACAGGTGTGCACCATCATGCCTGGCTAATTTTTGTATTTTTAGTAGAGATGGGGTTTCACCATGTTGGTCAGGCTGGTCTCAAACTCCTGACTCTCAGGTGATCCACCCCTCTCAGCCTCCCAAAGTGCTGGGATTACAGGCGTGAGCCACTGCACCCAGCTGGGAAGTTAAGTTTCTTACCTCAAATTAACGCTAGAGAGGAAAAGGAAATGTATAAATATAGGACCAAATTTCACTCCTGATGTCTCCACACACAAAGCTCCTTCACCATGCCTGTCTCAATCTGGTCATTAAAGTAGTATTTCCTTATTAGGAAAAAAAAAGAACTAGATCCTTGGAATATTGTTTATTCCATCCCATGGGTTGAGTACATTACATATTGACAGTGGTACATTCCAGCCATCAGAGACAACCAACCTTTTTATGTCAATCAGTGCTACAGAGAGCTCTCCTTGCCTTACAGCTGGCCTAACCACAGCTGGGGACGATTGACTGGAGAATGTTGTGATCTTTGACTTTGTCACAGGTAAAATGGTGTTTCTAACTGTAATCACAGGTCTCTGTGCTGTACCTTTCATTTCATCACACTCTATTCTCTCTAACTCCAGCCCTGCCAAACTCATTAGGCCAAATTTGTGTACTTCTGTGCATTCTATACACTTCCAGCAAACCCTTTGTTTGCCTTTCCTTGTGATGATAAAGAGAAATGGCAGTTAGTGGTCTGAAAGATAGCCTCTGACCTTTTTATGATGGGACTGAAGGCTGGACGCTGGAGGCAGAGTGTGTGTTTGGTGCAGCACTGATATTCCCTATGGCTGTGTCAGAGCCTGCCTAAATACAAGTTACTGACTAGCATGAAAATACTCCTCGGGGCAAGAGGGAAAAATATGACACCATGGGAGGTAGGATTTGACATGATACAGATTTGGAAAAATGAAATGTGACAATAGTTAATTCCATACAGTTCAAGGAAAACTGGCATATTTCAGATTCCCAGCAGGTATTTAATATTGAAGTGTAAAGAAAGGTGACAGACTCACAATTATTTTGATTGTATTATGGTTATCTCCATTCAACTAAGGGAGCATTTGCAGCAATGCTGAAGGGCCAGCTGTTTTGGTTTGGCCATATTGTTTCATTTCTTGACTCATGTTACATAATCAGATCAACAACAGCTGACTGAATTGTTATTATATTTATATGTATTACCTAAGTTTATATTTCCTGTTAGTCTTTCAATGGATAGCTTAAAGCAGATAGAGTGAGAAGGACAATTATGCCTTTGCTTGCTTTACTTGAATATAATGCCCCTGACAAAGGTATTTTTGGTATAATAAATGTGTGAGTTTCTTGTTTAGAATCTTAAACTTGGTCCAAAAGTTGGGATTTTGCAGAATGGGGTTAGAATAATTCACTGAAAAACTTATCCAGCTGAAGGCATATATTGCCAATTTCATATTTGTGGCTTACTATTTCAAAATATTGCATTGCCAGGCAAGATTTAGTTGCAGCATTCTGTAGCTTAATCCTCTTTCACATAGGCACACACCCCTCCAAGCTTTTCCAAAGCATGTTTAACAATACTGTTAGAAACCAGACATAATGCTCCTACCATTTGGATTTTGGCTTTACCAAGTTTGTTAAGTCTCTAGCAATGGAACAGGCTGCTCACAGCACAGCACAGTACCTCACATGGTTGCTACACAGATCATCAACATGTACTGTTTAGTATTCAAATATCGAAATCAGCAGAAACAAAAAGGGCTGGAGTTAGCTGGTTCCTGTCCAATTCTAACTCCCTGGTGGCCTTTCTCTCAGGGACTCTTGTGTTGGTTTATGTTCCCAGAGATGGGAGCCTTTAATTGTGATTTTATGCCATTGGATTATGAACTGAATAATGGCAGTATTTAGGCAAGTTTACCCAATTGCCATTATTGAAGACAAGGGTTGTTTTCTTGATAAATTGTAATTTTTTAATTTTTTAATTGACAAATCATAATTGTGTATATGCATGGGGTACATAGTGACGTTTTGATATGTACATGGTGTACAGTGATGAGATCAAGGTGATTAACCTACCCATCATCTCTAACATTCATTATTTCTTTGTGTAGGGAACATTCAAGTCCTCTTTCGTGCTCTTTGAAACTGTGTATTATTGTTCACTGTAGTCATTGCTGCTAACTTGACCAAGAAACCTAAATAAGCAATTGTCTATAGTCGACCTTTCTGCATGCCTCAGAACACTAGAAGGGGACTTGCTGACAGAGACCCATGGTCACGTGGGGTCCAAATTTTGAACTTTGCCATGACTGGCCAAGTGACAGGCAGCAGTCACTGTGGTCTTTAACATACCCCAAAATACAACATAGATGGTGGTATAGCTTTCTCATCTGAGTTTTCCAACTGGCAAGAAAATCTCTATCTATGTGTGTCATTATCTCTTGTTTTTCCTCATTTTTAGACAGTATATAAGTTAAAGAATTTGGTTTGTGTTTTCTCCTGCCTATTCCATGATTTATTTGAAGGTTTACAAATTATATGAAACTAAAAGTTATTTTTACACGTAAACTAAATAGAATCACATAGTATTATTTTGCTGTTTTGCTATGACAAATGCCTCTAATTTAAGGCATTGGGCCTTATAACCTTTGTTAGTAAATGGAATTGGAGAAGAAGCGTGCCAAATTAATGTTTTTGGTTTGAAACATAAGATTACTGTCTTAGAATTTTATCCAAGGACTAAATTTTTAATAGGGGATTTAGGTGAAGTAATACTTTTTTTTTAATCCTTCAGGAGAGTAATTAATTCTACAAAATATTAAGCATGCTGACTTTGAATATTTTAAAAATACTTTAGATTTATTAGACAAACGCTCATTGTCTACATGCTGTGTGCTACTGTAGGACTTAACTTCTAGTGGAAGAAGACAGACCACAAACAAATAAGTTTCAAACATCAGTAGGTATTGGGAAGAGAAAAATAAAGTAATGGAAGCAAGACAGGGAATACCAGGGAGGCTGGGAGGAATTAAAGAAAATACTAAATCAGGTGATTAGCATGCAATAGATGCTCGGTAAGCACTTGTTACCATTTGAATGAGTACATGGATGGATGAGGTGGTTGGTTAAGGCAATTTCAGAGTATCACATGCCAAAAGCATTTTAAGGGATGGGGAGCCACCGACGGCTTTTGATCAAGGGAACAGCATGAACAGTTCTTTGAGCACCTGAAACACTGGAAAGCCATTTTAAAAGTGCACTTTATGCTCACTTTTCCTCGATTTTGTTGCCACTTTAACTCTCCCTGCGACAGTCTTTGTGACTCTGAAAATTATCATGTGAATAGGCATCATTTAACAATAGCTATTGATAGGGTGAATATTAAGTCACCAAATAAGTGGAGGTCTTAGACAAAAGCCTTTTTAATAGAGGGTGAAAGCTAGACAGGAAGCAGTGAACATAGAGTAAGCCCCAAATAGATATATTTTATTTCCCAGACTCTAGGAACTGAAATGCTTTCAAAGAATCTGATAGGAATAGTCTTGCCTTTCATTCTCAGGTACTGGTTCATATTTCACTAGGGTTTGTTTCTGTCGAAAATAGTTCCATCTAAGGATACTTTGTTACCCTATGTGGTATGAAAAAGTAGATTTTCTCTTTAGTTGCTAGTATTGTATTCTGTGCAGAAAGGACCATTGGAGTCACCCCTATTTTTTTGCAGGCTCAGGGGTTGGTATCAGATGAAGAGACACAAGATTTCTCTGTCAGTTGGGAAATCCTTTTTCCTCTTAGGAGTTTATTAGGTTTTTTAGCTGCCACTAAGTTTAGCTCATAAGAAGAGATGGAAGCAGCTTCTGAAACTTCCAGGCTGATCCTTTCATTTATCTAAATTCCATTTCTACTTCTGCAGAAAAGGGCTAGATAATAAATCGGATCCTCTTTTCTCTACAGTAATAGCTCCCACCCAAAGACTATTATAAGGCTAAATAGGACAGGATCTTAAGGACTGAGAAGTGCCATAGAAAGCATTGCCTCCTCCCTCTTAATTTTACAGCTGAGCAAACTGAAGCCCAAAAGATTAAGTTATTTCCCCACGAGTCACATCAGTAGGAAGGTCATATGTAAAATTAAAATAGGTGAGACAGTTATTCATTGAATGATGTGAACCTGTCTTTCGAACCTAGGGAATAGAGGTTAAGAACTATAACAATGGGTTGACAGGGTAAAGGGCACTCAGAGAATCTGTATGAATGCCAGGCCACCAAGCTACAATGGGAGAGAAGAGAAATAGCCCAGCCAGACACAGTCTGCATGGGCTGCACCACTGGCACCACCTCTGCTAACTGCTCACTGCCCACTGATTCATTATGATCTTTAGCCATCTGGATCACTCTTGGATTCATCACTGCAATCTCAAGTCCATCCCAGTTTCCCTAATACATGTACATATATATGTGCCTCACCCCCTCAAGATTCAGACTCCCAGTTGAGAGCACCTGATTGGCCACATAACATCATCTGCAGTTCCCTAATTACTGGGGTTAGTGGAAGGGGACAGAAAAGTTAGGGATAGGCTCTTACCTCTCACCTGTCTTGTGACTCTATCCAAGTCGACGTGTGTTTGGATGCAGAATTGTCAAAATGACAATACTCACGATAACTCTGCACCGTTGTAGCTCTGTTCTGCACTTGACTCAGAAAGCAGTCATAGTCACAGCTCTGGCATGCTCTAAACCAAGATCTGGCTAGAAATTTGATCTCTTACGGAAAAGTTGCTTTTGTTGTTATTGTTGTTGTTTTCTCATGGAAGAAGCAACCAAACATCTGTTGAATCTTTAAATCAGATTGTCTTAAAGCATGTTGGAAACACCACCTACATCGGAATCATCTAGGGTGCTTATAAAAGCAGATACCTCGTGCCCCAACCCAGAACTGCTGAATTGAAATTCATGGGGGCTCAGATACGAATGCACACTGAATTGTGAGGACCGTTGATCTATACTCAGTCACTTCATATGCACATTGAATTGTGAGGACTGCCGATCTACACTCAGTCACTACGTATGTTTCTGTAGGATGTTACATCCTTTCATGGACTTTTGCAATTTGTTGCCAACCACATAGAGAACTAGAAAGGTAGGTCAAGAAATAAGAGAAAGTATTAGCTTTAGATTCCTGGGTGCCAAGCAAGCCCTGCAATTATTTAGTTATTGTGTCTTTACGGTTACTATATCTTTACTGTTACTAGGTCCACATAGTTACCATGTTATGCTCTACAAGGGCAGAAGAGTAAAATACATTAGGCTACTAGCAAGTGCTCATCACACTCACATTGAAGGAATTTGCTAGCAAAAGCCATATTTGCATTCTAACTTGGTGCAGTGATTGACAAAGTGTGGTCTCTAGACAAACAGCATCAGCATCACCTGGGAACTTGTTAGAAATGCAAACTCGCTCCTACTCTGTCCCCGACTTATATTTTAACTAGCTTTCTGGGTGATTCTGATGCATGCTAAAGTTAGAACTGCTGCTCTCAGCTTCCATTTCCTTGTCTGAATAAAACAATGATAATTGATCCTTCACAGTTTCCTTTAGATTATTTTCTGTTGTTATTATAAAACTAAGATAAAGTACAAAAAGGCACTTAGGTCAAGGTAAGTGTTCAATAAATAGTAAGCACATTATTGAGCTTATATTTAATTTACAAACACTGCTCTTATTTTCTAATTGTTTAACTTCAAGGGAATCCACAGGCCTACAATATAAGCAGTCATATTAGACATTCTATGTATAAGTTCTCAATGGGATGCAGAAGTTGCAAAATTGTGATGCTTAACCAGGGAAATGGCAGATTTTTATTCTTCCATTTTAGAAATTAGGACCAGGCTACTTACTTTTCTACTGTCATTTAAATCCACTTTAAGTTATTCACAATGACTTTAACATGACATTAATAAGCTTAGTGGGTCTCTGAATTTCTTAATCCCAGTTTCCTGGGGCTAAATACAATAATCTGTATCTCTTCATCTTTGACACGCTGATAAAAATCCCTGAACCTGGATTTGCATTTGGTTTTCAAAATCAATCCTTTTGCTATTCAAAGGCAAGGCAGTTGAGTGAGGTTTGAGATTGAAATACGTATCAACCCCACTAGAGGGTGACCTTTATCTAAATCAGGGTGCAGATAAAGTAAGGGCATCTTCTGTAGCCATCTCATAAAATTGGATTGTATAACTGCTTACTCAAGGTGAGGGAGAGGCTGAGAAGTGACTCCTACATGAATAATAAATAACTTTCAATTTCTAAATAATCTAGTAGTCTTGTGGGAATATTTAAAACCAAGTTATTGCAAATTTCTCAGTTTGTATTTCAGGATAAAATTCCTTATTAATAAATTCAGCTCTGAATTTTAAAATTGTGTGTTTCAATTCCAATTCAAAATATATTTCCCCCCTTTTCTCTCAAAAGACATATACAACTAACCGTATGAGAAAATAGAACCCCAAATTTGTTTCATAAAAACAAGCAAACAAAAGTCTATAGGACTTTGTTAAATTTTATACGGTAACAAAAATAAGACAAACTTATTCTCTAGATACCAAAGAAGAAAAAGAAAATCCAAATGTTCACATAGTCAACCTTAAGAAATTAATGTTGAAAACCATATTTGGTTTATCTTTTCTAGTCCAGATTTAGAAAGTAAAACATTTGTGTTATAACTCCTCTGCTAAAATCTCTCGATTATATATCAGAGTTCAATGTTATTCTTAAAACCACCTCAGTAAATATCTTTTTGTAGTATTTAAAATTTCAACATAAAATTTGCAACAAGTATTATTTGTATATTCTGAGCGCTTTATATACTAATTTAATTTTTAAAAATTTGATCTTTAATAATGATTGACAGAAAAAATCTGGGCTTGGGATAGTGCTGATTGTATGAAAACATGTAGATTCAACTGATATTTGCTTCTTTTCTAGGACAATTTTTTTTTTTTTTTTTTGGCCGTGGAGGAAGGAGTCTTGCTCTGTCGCCCAGGCTGGAGTGCAGTGGTGCCATCTCGACTCACTGCAACCTCTGCCTCCTGGTTCAAGCAATTCTCCTGCCTCAGTCTCCCCAGTAGCTGGGATTACAGGCGTGTGCCACCATGCCTATAATTTGTATTTTTAGTAGAGATAGGCTTTCACCATGTTGGCCAGGATGATCTCAGTCTCCTGACCTCGTGATCCACCCATCTCAGCCTCCCAAAGTGCTGGGATTCCAGGCGTGAGCCACCGTGCCTGGCTCTAAGACTCTTTTAAAGAGCGTTTCTAGAACACTGAATGGATATCTTACAAACAAAAAAACCAATTAACCTCATGCAAAACAAGACTACAGCAATTAAATTGGATGCTCAGGTGCAGATGACTTTCATTTTTATCTACCTCTACAAACCAGAAAAATACCATACTACAAAAATGCATTTCTATTAAAACACAAAGAAAGGTTTTATGTGGCATGAATTAGTCTACAATAAGTTTTTAACTTTAATCTAAGTTCATAAGGAGATACTAACTTTGGAAAAAGGTAAGTCTTTGAAGGACGAGTGGCTTTATCGTTATTGTATTTTTGAAGGAAGGTTGCAGTCTGCATTGAAATCTTTCTTCCAAGAAAAATCAGGCTGCTGTGGTCTCATATTAAAATAGTATCTGTACAATGGCATATGATTTTTATATCAAATTGGGAACAGCTATACTAATAACTTTTACAATCTCTCTTGTTCATGTATTATTTACCTGAGACTAGCCACTCCTATCTTTAAGATTAGATACTTTTTCCATTAATTAAACAACTTCCATTTTAAAACTATGGAAGGTATTCTTGAAAAGTATATGTGGGTTAAGAATAAGCATATACTCTTACCACTAACCCAGTCTGAACCTGACATGGGGCTAAACTCTGCTTTGCAAATTAGAGTTGAAAGAGAAAAAATGCAATTCAATTACTTCATGAGGAAGCCACTCAGACTTTCCCACCAGTTGCGGCCTAATCGGATGACAAACATGCCTAATTGTCAACTGATATGATATGACAGTCCTGTCCATGTGGAGAGCAGTTTCTTCAATTCTCTCTCCAGTTTGAGATCCAATTACCTCCATTTTTCTGAATTCCTTGAAAGTTTGATCCTATTTGTTTTTAGCCAACTCTTTTGATCATTATTTTTTACTTACTCATTTTTTTTAAGAGATGGGGTTTTACTCTGTCACCTGGAATGCAGTGGTGTGATTATACCTCAGTGCAAACAAACTCCTGGGTGCAAGTGATCCTCCTGCCTCAGCCTCCCAAAGTGCTGGAATTACAGGCATGAGACACCATGCCCCACCTCTGGTTCTTCATGTGTAATGTAAAGTTTAAGAGGCAGTTGACAGATATAAAGAAAATTGGAAAAGAATATACAAAGATTAAGAGGGGTGGGTAGTGTGAAGTGAGAATGGTCTCATTTTATTCTTATTTGTATATCTTTGTGAAAAAACGTAGATAACATGAGCTATTCTAAGTATTTCTAGAATGCCTTTTCTGCATTCTTTTGAACTAAACTCAAAAGTAATTTTAACCCAACCTTTTGTATTTCCAGACATTGTTATGATTATTATATCACATATAGTAATGTTTCTGTAGTATTTGTTTGTATAAGTTTATATGTACATACTTAGATATTTACTCCTTCCTGTTTTCTTCCAACAATGTTGATATGCTGTATAAGTTCTTAGGCAGAAAGATATGTCATTTAACTTCCATTTCTTTTAGAAAGTGTATTCTACTTAGCATTTTAACCCAAGTTTATAGTTAAATGAGAACTGAGAACTGATTTTTTTTCTCCAAGTTTAATAACTGTCATCTATCTTCCTCTTCATCATTATTATGAGTATTTCAGATTTTCAGATTCTCCATTTGTAAAATGGAAATCACAGGAACTGTTCAACTATTTTTGTTAAATATATATATATATTTAATACATATATTTGTTAAATATATATATTTTTTCACAAAGATGTACAAATATCTATCTATCTATCTAGCTATCTAGCTATCTATCTATCTGTATTTTTTTTCTTTTTAGTATGGGATCTTACTTTGTCACCCAGGCTGGAGTGCAGTGGTGTGATCTCGGGTTACTGCAATCTCCGCTTCCCAGATTCAAGCAATTCTCCCGCCTCAGTCTCCCCATTAGCTGGGACTACAGGCACATGCCACTATGCCTGACTAAGTTTTGTATTTTTAGTAGAGATGAGGTTGCACCATGTTGGCCAGGCTGGTCTTGAACTACTGACCGCAGGCAATCCACCTGCTTCAGCCTCCCAAAGTGCTGGGATTACAGGCGTGAGCCACTGCACCTGGCCACTGGTTATTGTTAAAATGAAGGTATACTATAGTGATATGGCTTAAAAACATTAGAAACACTGACAAAAATAGGGCAACAGGGAAAGATACTGTCTGAGCAGAGCTCCGTGATAACTCTTGGCAACAAAGAAGAACCTGGCTTTTTTCTACTTTTTTATTAAGGCAGGGGGAAACACACATGAATGGATGGCTCCTTTGTCCCCACTATCTGCACTGAAACAGTGACCACGCAGTACCCTGGATCAACCCCTAGGAGCCCCAGCAGCTAAGGCGCTTCAGGGAGCCAGAGAAACAGCCTAGGAGACACCTAACCCAACTCTAAACTAGGAAGATGACAGCATTTATCCTCAAAAGATTCTTAAGAGTAATCTAGCTAGCACAAAAGGTAAAGAAACAGGGCTATTCCAGGCACGCAGGCATACATGGTCTCCAGACTTCGTTCTTACTTTGTTTTCTATTTTGTTTTGTTTTTTTCATGGGCAGTGTTCAATGGCCTCATTTGGCTACTTTCTTCAAGCATAGGTCTCCCTGCCTGGCATTTAAAGGATGTTTTTTGAGCTTTTACTCAATAAAAGTACCAGAAACTCTCTTACACTCTTGAGATAAAGAAGGAGATTTTTATTGGTTGATTGATTGATTAATTGAGACGGAGTTTCACTCTCGTTGCCCAAGCTGGAGTGCAATGGCTCAATCTCGGCTCAGCACAACCTCTGTCTCCTGGGTTCAAGCGATTCTCCTGCCTCAGCCTCCAGAGTAGCTGGGATTACAGGCATGTGCCACTACATCCAGCTAATTTTTATTTTTAGTAGAGATGGGGTTTCTCCATGTTGATCATGCTGGTCTCAAATTCCCGACCTCAGGTGATACACCTGCCTCGGCCTCCCAAGGTGCTGGGATTACAGGCGTGAGCCACTGTGCCTAGCCAACAAGGAAATTTTAATAAGAAAAATATTGGCTTATTTACATTTTCAATGACAACGATAAAACTTCGCAAACCACAAAATCCAAAAAAGCAAATCAATATTTAGGAACAAAATACTTAAAGATTTTAAGATGAGAAGGTGGAACCAGAATAGAATTTAGGTCTTCTTTTACCACCGTTCAAATTACAGACTGTGTGTGTGTCTGTGTGTGCGTGTGTGTGTGTGTGTGTGTGTGTGTGTATTTGGTCATACGTAACATGTGGATGTGGCATTACTGAACTGCATTTGCATGTCATATTTTTCATTAAGTCATACCATTAAATATATATCACTCATCTATTTAAAATGTTGCAAGAGAAAGATAAAGTTTACTTTACCTTAATTCTAAAAGAATTCCTTCACCCTCACTAACAGAACCTGCTTTTATTAGGGGGCCATGTGTCCTAATTCTGGAAGTTGATACTGTTTGATGA
Organism: Mandrillus leucophaeus; assembly: GCF_000951045.1. Taxonomy (NCBI): domain Eukaryota; kingdom Metazoa; phylum Chordata; class Mammalia; order Primates; family Cercopithecidae; genus Mandrillus; species Mandrillus leucophaeus. Next base: position 1,080,927 of record NW_012101754.1, on the reverse strand, counting down.
AAGGCTATTAAACAATGATCAAACCATGATGAAACTGTGATTAATACATTTCATTTTTTATACCTGTCATAGCAGCCCTACACTGCTTATCCAGCAATTAGTCTAGGTGTAGTTATGTGCCCCTGGTTCTGAACATTAAGATAAATAATTTTTTTTCTAAAGCTGCTGAGAAACTGTTCTTTTTCCAAAAAGCCATGTGTTTGGCCCTGCCCTCTTCTAGCCTACTTGGGATGCTGCTCTATGAAAATGTAATGCTTGGAGCTAGAGCAACCATTATGTGTGAGAACATCATCAGTAACTTAGAATGGCAGAAAGGAAAAAATAGAGAGAACATGAGTTCCTGATGAACTCAGAGGCGCTGATCTAACGGAAGCACCAACGTTTAGAGACTTTCTGTATGAAAGGAGTTCACTTTCCTCTGTGTAAACCACGGCAATTTGGGTAATCCCAAATTCAGCTACAATTCCCTTGTTGCTAAAAGCATTCTGAAATGATACAGAGACTGACGTTGCCAAGTACTTTCATTTAATATTATCATTCATAGTATTATTTTTAGCTTAATATAATCATTCACAATATTAAGACTTGTTGGTATTTTATACATGTAGATTACTGTTCTTTAGTATTTTATGCAACTGATTAAAATTTGTATAGAATATGTTAAAAATTCATTTACATCAAATCCTAACTATTTCATTCTTCTCTGGTCAACCGACCACTGAAAAGATAAAGATGATATAAATGTGTTTTTGATGTTATTTCTAGTGAAACAAAAACAAGCACTTCATATTTCTATTTTTCTCTGTAATGGTTGACATTTCTTTCATTACAGACTTCATTTAAAATGTGCCCATGTAGATTTACTGATAGGAGTTAAAGTGTATCAAAGGTGATAATTAAAAGTGAAATAAAATATATAGTGTAGAATGCTGTTTAATCAGCTACACAATTGAGTTATTTTAATGAATCAGCATGAATACTGTGTTACCTCTATAGATCAGATTGAAAAAAAAGAAACTTCTCCACAATCATCTCTGCAAATCTCATATTCTCACAGGAATGTGTCTAAGGATGGAGTTTTTTTTTCACCCCCCCAGAGAAGGTCTCCACATCTCAGCATTTTTTATATATGTATATATGAAACATTAGGGAATCCCATGAATGCTATACTTAGCCAATATGAACTAGAGCAGGAGTCAGCAGACATTTTCGGTAAAGTGTCAGTTAAGTGTTTTAGGCTTGTGGGTCAGATGGCCTCAACTGCTACTCCTCCTCTGCATCTGCACCTCAAAAGCAGCCTTAGGGAATATGTAAATTAATGGTCTTGGCTGTCCTCCAACCCAACTTTCCTTAAACAGTTGGCAGCCTGTGTGTGACCTAAGGGCTTCTAGTTTTCTCAGTCCTGACCTAGAGATTCCGTTTTTGCTTCATCAACCTGGGCTTTCAAATATGGTTCTTGGAAACTTAATGTATGTATTTTCCCTGATGCATAATTGCTGAGAATTCCTACTGTGGAACTTATTAAGACATTAGTTGGGCAGCCTTTGTAGCGCCTGCAATAGTTCTGTCTCCAGACCAACATCCTCCTCCACCCTGAGTCAAATATTCTTTCTCTTTTAATTTTTTCAATTAATACACTTTTAAAAGCAATTTTAGCTTTACAGATAAATTGAACAGAAAGTAGAGAGTTCCCATAAGCCCCTTTTGCTCCCATCCCTCCCTCCACCCATTTCACTCATTCACATCTTACATTAGTATGGTACAAATTTTATAACGAATGAGCCAATATAGATAAATGAATATTAGCTAACATCCATAGTTTACATTAGAGTTCACTCTTGGTGGTGTACATTCTATGGGTTTTGTCAAATGTATAATGACATGTACCTACCATTATAGTAACATACAGATAGTGTCACTGCCCTAAAAATCCTGTGTGTTCACTTACTCATCATCCCACTCTCTCTCCACCCTCCCCCTCTCCTCCAGATCTTGGCAACTACTGATATTTTTACTGTCTCCATTCTGCCTTTTTCAGAATATTATATAGTTCGAATCACACAGTGTATAGGTTTTTCAGACTGACTTCTCTTACTTAGTAATATGCATTTAAGGTTTCTCATGTTTGTTGATGGCTTGATAATTTTCCTTTATCACTGAATAATATTCCATTGTCTAGAAAGTTTGTTTGCATATTCCCCTGTTGAAGGCCATCTTGATTGCTTTCAAGTTTTGGCAATTATGAACAAAGCTGCCGCGAACATTTACATGCAAGTTTTTGCGTGAATGTAAGTTTCTAACTCATTTGGGTCAACACCAAGGATCAAGGTTTTTGGATCATGTGGTCAGTTATCTTTTCTGGTGACCATACTAGCCGCATCGTTCCCAGTCATTTGGATCATGTGGTCAGTTATCTTTTCTGGTGACCATACTAGCCGCATCGTTCCCAGTCATTGTTTGCATTAGTTTTCATTTTCTACGTCACATAACAATCACTCCTGTTATTCACGATTTGTTTTCCTTCACAAAGACTTCTCCCGAAGAAAAGAAGATGGATGAATGCTGTTCATCCCTCAAAATTGGAACCTTTCCTCAAAATATGTGTTTGTGTATGTACTACTATTTAAAAAAATTTTATAACTTGCAGTTTGTTTTCATCCTTAAAGGATATTGTCAGTTCATCCTGCATTTTTTTTGTCATTCTGTATGTATAGTGAAATATAGTCAGGTGCCCTATATCAGTAAGTCCGGAATGTTCCATGCTGGCAGTTATATGCTGGGATACATAACACTGTTGCCCAAGCCAGAGTAAGTGTAGAGATTGCTGTATCTTATCTGGGCTCTGACCATAGACATGATCTTATTCTATTCAGGCTGCTACATGAAAATAGTATAAACTATGTAGCTTATACACAACAGAAATATATGTCTCACAGTTTTGGAGGCTGGGAACTCCAAGATCAAGGTGCTGGAAGACTTGGTATCTGATGAGGGCTTTCTGGTTTAGGGACAGTGTTTTCTTAATGTGTCTTCACTTACTGAGAGGGGAGAACTCCAGTCTCTTCAGTCCCTCATAAGAGCACTAATCCCATTTCAGGAGGGATTCATCGTCATGGCCTAACCACCTTCCAAAGCCCCACCTCCAAACACCATTACAGTGGGGATTAGGTTCCAACATATTAATTTTGGGGAGGGACACAAACATATCAGGTCACAGCAAACACCAGCTTTAGTAGTCATCTCTTTAATTATTTCACAATAGTTTATAATTTTTTTAACTGTCTGATAGGAAGCTGTCAGTTGGACTGTATTTTTCAAAGTCCATGTGAAGAAAGGGCAAATAAAATTCTGATTTGAAAAGTAACAAATGTTCTCAGATGCAACATTTGCTAAACTGCATATCTTTCTATAGATTTACATAGACAGAAAGTCAAACATGTCTCTTAACCCTAACACATGTAGAGAACATACTGAATTCTGAACATGGAGGTTGTAAAATAGGGTTTATTTTCCTTTTGCAAACTTAAAAATTTCAATTGTGATAAAAAATATAAAATTTACCATCTTAACCATTTTTTGGTTCTCTATTTCTATATTTTTGTCAGTTCAAGAATGTTACATAAATGAAATGACAATATGTAACCTTTGGGATTGAGTTTTATTGTTGTTTTGCTCTGTATAATTCTCTAGAGATTTATATATGTTGTTGCATGTATCAATAGTTCATTCCTTTTTATTACTGTCATATTCCATGGTATGGGTATACCACAGTTTGCTTAATCGTTCCATTTTTAAATGTACGCTTGAATACTGTTAGGTGTATTTATATGGCTATGCAACAGATCTCCAGAAATCTCACCCTGCAAATCTGAAACTCTTTACCTATCAAACAACTTCCCTTTCCTCCTCTACCTAACCACCAGCAACTGCAATTCTAATTTGTTTCTATGAATTTAGCTACTTTAGTTACCTCACATAAGTGGATTTGTATAGTAATTGCCTTTTTGTGACTGACATATTTGACTTAGCATAATGTTCTCAAGGTTTATTCATGTAACATGTATCAGAATTCTTCCTTTTAAAAACTGAATGATATCCCATTGTGTGTAGATACCACGTTTTGTTTATTCATTCATCCATTGATGGACATTTGGGTTGCCTCCACCTCTCAGATGTTGTGAATAATGCTGCTGTAAACATGGATGTGCAAATATCTCTTCAACTCCCTGTTTTCAATTCTTTGGGACATATACTCAGAAGTGAAGTTGCTGGATTATATAGTAATTCTATTTTTTTTTTTTTTAGAAACCGCCATACTCTTTTCCTTAGTGGCTGTAAGATTTTATAATTCCACACAAAATGAACACAGACTCCAATTTCTCCACATATTTGTCAGTACTTGTTATTTTTTTTTTTCTTTGTATAACTTAGGGGCTTTAAGTACTGTTTTTTCTTTATCATTTTTTTACGTGGCTGTATTGTATAGTAGTAAAGTATGGGCTTTTAGTGCACATTGTTCCCATTAAAGAATTTCTTATCTGTCATCCCCCTCCTATCCTCCCATCCTTTCAATTCCCCAGTGTCTATTAATCCACGCTCTATGTCCCTGTGTACAGATTATTTCACTTCCACCTATAAGTGAGAACATGTACTATTTGGCTCTTTGCTTATGAGTTATTTCACTTAAGTTAATGACCTCTAGTTCCATCCATGTTATTGCAAAATATGTAATTTCATTCTTTTTTTATGGCTGGATCGTATTCCATGGTGTGTGTGTGTGTGTGTGTGTGTGTATACATATATATGTAACATTTTCTTTATCCAGTCATCTGTTGATGGACACTTAGGTTGACTACCTATCTTTGCTATTGTGAATAGTGTTGTTATACACATAAAACTCCAGGTGTCTTTTTTATATAATAATTTTTTTTGGGGGGGGTGTAAATCTAGTAGTGGGATTGCTGGATTGAATGGTAGTTCTGTTTCTAGTTCTTTGAGATATCTCCATACTGTTTTCCATAAATACTGTACTAAGTTAAATCCCCACCCACAATGTGTAAGCTTTTTCTTTTCCTCTGTATCCTCTCCAACACCTTTATTTGTTGACTTTATAATGATAATTATTCTGTCTGGTGCAAGATGATATCTCATTGTGGTTTTAATTTGTATTTCTCTTGATGATTAGTGATGTGAGCATTTTTTCATATGCTTCTTGGCCATTTGTATGTCTTCTTTTAAAAATTGTTCTTGGCTGGGTGCAGTGGCTCACGCCTGTAATCCCAGCACTTTGGGAGGCCGAGGTGGGCGGATCACGTCAGGAGATTGAGACCAACCCGGCTAACACGGTGAAACCCCGTCTCTACTAAAAATACAAAAAATTAACCGGGCATGGTGGTGGCGCCTGTAGTCCCAGCTACTTGGGAGGCTGAGGCAGGAGAATGGCGGGAACCTGGGAGGTGGAGCTTGCAGTGAGCCGAGGTTGTGCCACTGTGCTCCAGCGTGGGTGACAGAGCGAGACTCTGTCTTAAAATAAAATAAAATAAAATAAAACAAAATAAAATAAAAATAAATTGTTCCTTTCCCCACTTCCTAATGTGGTGTTTTGTTGTTGCTGATGTCATCGTTGTTGAGTTGAGTTCCTTGTAGATTCTGCATGTTAATCTTTTGTTGGATGCATAGTTTGCAGATATTTTCTGCCATTCTGCAGGTTGTTTGTTCACTCTGTAGCCATCCTAATGGGTGTGAGATGATATCTCCTTGTGATTTTCATTTTTATTTTAATGGTGATCAGCAATGTTGAGCACGTTTTCATGTTTGTTGGTCAGTAAGGTTAGTTTTTGTCCTTTTCTTCGTCATCAGCCTCATGTAAGTTTCCTAGTCTACCTGCAGTCTTGTCTCATCCCTTAACAATTAGAAGGAGAGTCATCATTTAAAGAACTTGCCAAAAGTAATTAATTAAATCTATTTGAATTTTTTATTTTTCAAACTAGCATTTTGTAACTTTTTTTTCTGTCTAAATTTCCCAGTAAACATCACTTCCTTGAGGGCAGGAAATTATATCTTTTTCACTTCTGAATCTCTGACACTTATTATAGAGCCTGCCAGTTAATGGGTGCCTAATACTTGTTTGCTAGATGAATCACAGAGTCTTGATAAAAGACATTTTTTCCCCCAACATCTATCATGTACTCATTAGCAGAGCTCAGTCACTAAATTGCCTTTACCAGAGGCTATTCTGAGGCTTCTTTCTTTGGCAGGTACTCATCTATTTCTTATTTGGGGCTTATTATCTAATGGAGAAGAGCTTCATTGACAATGCCCAAAATATCACCTTCCTGCCACAAAATGCCTTATACACCATAGAGACTTTAGTTACCAGGCAAACCTGGAGGCAAATATCATAGTTTAGACAGTCTACCCAGAATGAAGTGTATTTTCCAATCTAATAATCTAATGTTTTCTGAGAGTCACAAGGTATAGAATGCTATTTCTTGCTGTAACTATTGCTAGTTTCCAGAAATGAATACAATTAAGCTTATAAAGTATAACAGAATTATGGCTAGAGAATGCATTATGATAATTTTAAGGGGTTTCCTATGTGAGTGTCCCATGATAGAAGGACACCATATTTCACACTGGACAACATTGACTGCTTAAAATGTAAATAATCACTCAGGTTTAGTAAAGCACATTCCTGGTATTGATAACGTACCTTCTCCTGCCTCCGTGGTGTTTATCATCACACAAACTCTACCTGGCACTTTATACCGTTTGTCCCTCCCTCCTAAAATAAAGCAAGAGAAGGGAAAATAACCAGCTTCACCTAGTTACTTAGACCAACGATTCTTAACTGCACTCTCTAGGAGTATATGAACATATTGAAATTGCATTCGACATTGCATGAGTACTAAATTTTGGGGGGGGGGAAGTACCACTAAGCTAGAGTTTTCAGTATTTTATAATAATAAATACTGTCAGTACAGAAGATGACTGAGAAGCATGTGAATTGAGACTGAGAACAAGAGAGAGAATGTTGTCTGGTGATTTGGGGCATAGATTTTGGTCTCTCCATGCCTTATACGTCATTACTTTTGAGAAGTTTCTATCTGAACTCGGTAAACCTCTTAGCATAATCCAGTTTCTAAGTGAATAGTTGTGAATTAGTGTCTAGACTTATAAAATGAAGAAATTGCACAAAACCTACTTATTAAGTTTCCAAATAATGAATGTCAGCCACATTTGAGAGAGTTGGGCTCAGAGGAGTCCAATGTGACAATGTTAAACATTCCTAATTGCAGGGAATTTAAAATTTCTGTAACATTCAAATATCATACATAATAACTTGACTTTATTTTCTTCCTCCGTCTATCCTGCATATCTCCACTGAATTGATCTGTTCTTTCTTTCTATCGCATTCTTTCTAGGACACTGTAAATGAATCAGTCTGAAACCTACTTCCTTTTCCACTTTAGCCTCCATCTACAATCCTGTGAACACTCTGCCCAAGCAAACTGTTCCCATCTTCATTCCCCTAAATGTGTTCTCAACCTTCCACCTCCACATGTAGGTTCTCACCAGGAAACCCACCTACACTCCACTCCACTCTTCTCTCCATACAAGCTTTATTCTTCAAGACATGGTCAAACCTACCTTCTTTGAAAAGTTCTTCCAAATCATCTACATTTAAAACAGTATCTACTAATGAGCTATCAAGCCATGAAAAGAGATGAAGGGAGCTTAAATGCATATTGCTAAGTAAAATAGACCTACTTGTAAAGACTACATACTGTATGATTTCAACTGTATGATGTTCTGGAAAAGGCAAAACTATGGAGACAGTAAAAAGATTACTGATTACCAAGGATTAAATTAGAAGGGAGGAGTTGATGAATGTGTGGGACACAGATATATTTTAGGCAATGAAATTGTTCTTTGTGATACTATAATAGTAAGTGTGACATTATGCATTTGACAAAACTCATAGAATGTACAACACCCAAAGTCATCCCTAATGTAAAGTACGTACTTTGAATGATGATAATGTGCCAGTGTAGGTTCATTTATTGCAACAAATATACCACTCTAGTGCAGGATGTTGATAATTGGGAGGAGTTAAGGGTGGAGCAGTGGGTATATGGGAATTCTCTGTACTCTGCTCAATTTTTCTGTGAATTTAAAACTTCTCTATTAAATAAAATGTGTGTATATATATCCTTACTAAAGCACTCACAGAATAAGTGTTCTATGTAATTCACACAGCCAGCAAGGAAAGACATGAATAATCATTTAACTACATTCTTATTATTTAAGTTCTTACATATTAATTCTCTCCCAATTAAAATGAACCTCTACAGAATCAGCAGCATATAATTCTTTCTATTTTCTGCTTTCTGCCATTCTTTTCTTTCTACTTTCTGCCATTCTAATCATAATTCTGACCACATACTAGTGTTCAAACATTTATTTGACGTTTGGTGCCTTCTTTTTCTCACTACTGAAATATAAGGTCCTTGAGGGCAGGGGATCCAGCTTACTTTGATTATTCATGAATTCCAAACACCTAGAAGAGAGTCTAGCACAAGGTAGCCACTCAATAAATACTAACTGAATGAACATAGAAACATGTGTCAATAAGTAAAATGAAATAAACTATTTAAAGCATCAATTCTTAATAAAAATGACATGTTTGTTTTTGTTTTTCAGCTCTAGATGTTAAAAGTATACAATGGGGATATTTATACCCCCTAGCTCTTAGATTTGAAAGCTATTTCTTTTAGGCTGTGTTCCCCAAATACAATCCTGGATGCTCAGAGAGAACACTTTTTAAAACCACTTATTCATTCATTCATTCATTCATTCATTCATTTAATAGGTGTTTATTGATCATCTTCTGTGCATTATTCTAGACACTGGAGATTCACTTGCAAAGGTGACTGACTAAGTCCCCACTCTAATTGAATATAATGCATTATGCTAAAATGAAAACAATGTAACTCACAAAAATAAGATGAATAGTGATTTCTGGATGTTGAGGAGGGAGATGGGAACCTACATAAGCCAGATGGTCAGGAATTGTGACAATGTCCCCTAGAATTGTATGACATAGTAGCCCTGAATTAGGTAGTAACAGCCCTGAAATAGGTAAAGTCTCACTGGATGTAGAGCTTTAGGATTTTTATAAGGATTTATGGCCAGGCTCTAGCATGCTACTTTCAACATACGCAATAAAAAAATCACACACAAACTCCCAGTCAAAGCATAAAGCCATAAGTTTATATTCCTAGTGTGCATTTTAATACTTTAGTAAAATACAAATGATTGCAAATGTTATTGAATTAATCCTCAACCATTTTAGTGGTTATAGGAATATGACCAGGGGTTGCTCACAAAATCATTTCAATTTTACAATGCGGCATTTCCTTAGGATACTTAACTCTTATTTTGGAACTTTTATTTTGGTTTCTATTCTAATTTCCTAAAACATGTGCAGTATATTTGTAAACAATTTTGAGGTTAATACTATATTCAAATAGAGTGCTCTAGCTTTTAAATACTTGGTGCAATTATATATGTGTATATACGTGATTTGTAAACTCTCTTTAAATATGGTTCAGTTTTTAAGAAAATGGTATGAATATCTTAAATCTTTTAAATAAACTTATGGCAACAATATCTACAGATATGAATATGTTCAATATTTATTTTCTCTTTCAAAAGAACATCAAACTTAAATATAGACAGAGCATAGACATTGCTTTGTTGTGTATGTTTCCTTATCTGAACATTCTATCATTGACAGTGTGAAGGCAAGAGAAAAATCATTTCTAAATGATTTTCAAGTGATACTTGCCTTCTTTATCAGTTCTTCAAAGAGAGGGTTTCACCCTCATTCAGTTTTTATTAATATTTCATTACAAATTAAGCAATCACAGATAACAATGTTTTGATGATCGTTCCATCCATAGCATCTTCCAGCAAAGAAAAAATAATAGCCTTAAAATTTCCTCCTTAAACAACAAGCTTATGTTCCCATTTGTGGAATTCCATGATTGGTAAACAGATCTTAATCCACTTTATTGTTCTCCCTCACAATTATATGAATTCTGCTGGACAGCATTACAAATCTCTTCATTCTTAGTCTCTGTAAACCAAAAGGTACCTGAGACAGGTCTCAATCAATTTAGAAAGTATATTTTTCCAAGGTTAAAGTTGTGTCGGTGACAGCCTTAGAAGGTTCTGAAAACATGTGCCCAGGGAGGTTGGGGCAAAGCTTGGTTTTATGCATTTTAGGGCTACATGAGACATCAATCAATATGTGTAAGATGCACATTGGTTCAGCCTGGAAAAGCAGGACAACTTGAAGCAGGGAGGGGACTTCCAGGTCATAGGTAGATAAGAGAAATATGGTTGCATTCTTTTGAGTTTCTGATTAGCCTTTCTTTGAATGCACAATTTACAGAAACAGTCACTTATGCCTTCGTCTCGTTTAGTGGAACAATGGGGCAGAGGAAGCTATTAGATATGGATTTGTCTCATGTGAACAGAGGGAGGACTTTGAGTTCTGCCTGTCCACAAGGAATTTCCTTGTGGGCACATTGTGAGGGAGGTATGGAGCTTTTTTTATCTTTGTAACTATCTTATTTAGGAATAGAATGGGAGGCAACTTTGCCCATGCATTTCCCAGCTTTACTCTTCCCTTTGACTTAGTAACTTTCGGGTCCTGAGATTTATTTTTCTTTCACATCTTTTAATCATAACTATGGCTGACATTTATTGAGGGCACACTTTGCACCAAAAACTGCCAATTCTCATGAAATTCAATAATTCCATAGAGGTAAATATTTTATTTTGAAGATGGAGTGATGTTTGCGAGATAGTTGTTAGTAAGATGCTAGGGTGGGAAGCAAATCCAGGTCTATTAAGTTTCTAAATCTTCAATCTTTTTATTTTCTAAGTCTTTAATCTTAACGTCTGCGCTATGCTTAGGGTTAGCCATACTCAATAATCACTGGTTTTTCATCTGTAACTTTTTTTTCTTGTTCATTCATTCTTGATGACTTTAACGTAATGTTACTGCATTCATTTATTTTTATTTTTATTTTATTTTAAGTTCTGGGATACATGGACAGAACACGCAGGTTTGTTACATAGGTATACATGTGCCATGGTGGTTTGATGCACCTACCAACCAGTCTCCTAGGTTTTAAGCCCTGCACGCATTAGGTATTTGTCCTAATTACATGGATGAAGCTGGAAGCCGTCTTTCTCAGCAAACTAACACAGGAAGAGCAAACCAAACATTGCATGTTCTCACTCGTAAGTGGGAGCTGAATAATGAGAACACATGGACACAGGGAGGGGAACATCACACACTGGGGCCTGATGGGGGTTAGGGGGCAACTACATTCATAGGTATTGATCTCTAACTCCAGCCACTTCCTGACCCCTCACCTGATTTAGTTTTCTTTCTCTGCATTTTTCTATTATCCTTAAAAGTGTAGTGCTTCAGGGACCACTCGTTCCCCTAGGGACAGGCTCAGGGCAGCTATGTAAAAAGATGTGCTGATACTTGCTAATTTACTTTCAATTTTTCCCCTTAGGGGGCCCGCCTTTTAGTTGGCCTTTTTAGTTGCAGCAGCAAATTGGACTGACCAAGAGAATAGAAGAACTAATCTATGAAACCAGATCTGAAAGTTTACACAATTTAATTTGGAAAGCTAAATGTGCCAAGAATAGAATCAAAGTATACAGAATAATAAAAGGCAGGGAAGTGCTCTGATGGAATTCTTTTTCTTCTTCTTCTTTTTTTTTTTAACTGTAATAAAATGTGAACATAACAACGATTTTTAAAGGCTCAGATGAATTTGTAAATGGTGGATTTGCCATTGACATCTGTAAGAACCATATCTCCTATATTATCCTGAAAAAGTTAAGTTTACTTCAGCAGGGTTTTTTTTTTGGTCTTTTGCTGATATGTTTAATGGATTCACTGACTAGCAGTAGAATGATTTCCTATGGAAATAACATTTCTGTTTACTGCTCACCATTAGTAAGCTGATAGTCTCCTACTATAGTACTGCTCATGAGAGAAACCTTTTGCAGATTGTTTGATTGATTGATTGATTGATTTTGAGATGGAGTCTTGTCCTGTCTGCCAGGCTGGAGTGCAATGGTGTGATCTCAGCACACTGCAACCTCTGCCTCCCTGGTTCAAGCAATTCTCCTGCTTCACCCTCCTATATAGCTGGGATTTCAGGCACCCGCCACCATGCCCAGCTAATTTTTGTATTTTTAGTAGAGACAGGGTTTCACCATGTTGGTCAGGCTGATCTTGAACTCCTAACCTCAGGTGATCCACCTGCCTCAGTCTCCCAAAGTGCTAGTATTATAGGTTGCATCCAACTGGGAAGTCTATCATGGCCATTGTCCTCTTATGTTTTAGTGGTGATGTGGGAACCACTTTGCTTACTGACTGGGGACTTTTACAAAACATAAAACCATAAGAAATTTAAGGAACTTTTCCCCTCAAATTCCAGTTCTTTATCTTTCAACTTTATTTGCTCTGCAACTAACAATATGTGATTTGTCTTAATTATAGGAATGTGTGAAGATTTTGGAAGTAATTTGATACAGAAAGAAAAAATACATACCCACCAAAAAATAAAAATAAAAAAACAGGTTACTAAGGAAAAACTTAAACATGCAACATTGTGGACAATTACCCTATAGATATTTGAAATGATATTCTGTAAAAGGACAGGAAGCACTCTGGAAACTTACGTTATACACTTACGCTTTATTTTGCCCAAGAATACAAAACTGCAATATTTGACCTTTCAGAAGCAGCAATGAACATGGACCAAATGTCATCCAGTTCCACAAGCTAGAAACCTGCACACTGCTTGACACTCTGTTTCCTCTGCTGCCATATACAATTACATAGTGCTGACCTTCTGACCTCCTAAATATTTCTCCAATCGGCCATGTTTTGCCCACCTCCTTTGCCAATGTCTTTGCCTATGCAACTGTTACGTTATTTTTTTCCTGTTACTATAATGGACAAACCAGAATTCTTATATCAAAATTGGCTCTTTTAGGCTTCACATTTTGGCCAGAGAAGCCTTTCCAAATTTGTACCTGCGTGTGACAGGCTCCTGCTTAAAACTTTTAATGTCTTCCCATTGCTTTTAGAGAACGATGAAAACCCTTAATGTGACCACTGGTTTCGCTCATGCCTAATACCCAATTCCCAAATCCTACTACTCTCTGTTCACATTCTGCATTCTGATTTCATTGTTTTCTCTTTTTCATTCAAATGCCTTGTCTCTCCTCCTGTCCTAGGGTCTTTGTATATTATATCACCCTTTCCCGGAATATTCTTCACCCTGCTCTTAGTCTAGTTAACTCATACTGGTGTTTCAGATCTCAGTTCAGAATTCAGTACTTTTCCTTACCACCCAAGCTAGGCCAGATTTATCTATGTGATCTCATAGAAATCATTCCTTTTCTTATAAGAACCTTTCTTAACTTGTAATAATATGATCATCAGTGTAAACATTTGTCTCCTTATTAGACTGTATACTCCAAAAGATGTTAAACTACGTCAACTTTTCCTTATTCTAACCTCTCAAGATCAAGAACAGTGACCGCTAAATACTAGGATCTCACTAAATATTTACTGAGTAAGTGAATGCATGAATTTTAGACATCATTAAATAAAGAATAGATGGAAATTTGTTTCCATGTATTCACAGTACTCAAAAATTGTAATTTGTTATTTAAAATCTGGTAGACAAATTTTAGCATTTGTAATGGTATATATAAATACCATTACAGTGGGGTTTGTGTGTGTATATACATATATATGTACACGTGTATATATATGTATATACACACACACATACTGTTAAAGTGTGAGACTATGAGGTGGGAAGAATCATCTTTGTAATTGGTACACACGCACACACCTATATATATAGATAGATATACACTCACTCAAACACATATAAACATACCAAATGGCATATATATATACATACACACGTAATACATATATATACCAATTGGTATATACACACACACCGCAATTGGTGTATGTGTGTGTGTATATATGTGTGTGTTTACAAATATATTGATTACAAATATGATTACAAATATTATAATTCTCCCCACGTTATAGTCTCACACTTTCAACTAACAACCTGGTAAGTAAGACAATATAATTCACTAATTTCTATAACATTTCATAATATAATATGAAAATTCACTGCTGATTTCTAGAGTACAAAATCTATAGCATAGCGAACTTTCATGGCTCCAGCTGTATCTAGTTAGAGTTATTTAACCCACAGGTTGACATTCTCCCCTCCTCAGGGGCTCTCTTTCCCAGAAGGTATTGCCTGTTTTCTTGCTTTCCTGGCCTCCCTCTTCAGTGTTTCATGTTTGTCCTTTTGTGTTAACCTTTGGAATTATCAAACAAGTTGTTGCCAGAATCTGGGGACTCATGGCCAATGTGTTCCCAGCTAATAAAGCAAAACCAAGAGAAAATAATCCTCAGCATTGCGTTTCAGAACTATGTGGGCTTCCTTTGTATTCCACAAATTCAGTGTTGGTGATTAATTTCCTCATATCCCAGTAAGATGATTTATTTGGTGCCCTCGGGAAAAAATTAAACCCCTTTTATCTGTTTTGTATTTTCAACATTGTAATCATTAATAAATATTTACCAAGTAGCAGCAGCATGATGTAGGTGAAATATCACATGGGTAGAAATAAATGCATCTTAATCCATTATGTCCTCTAAGACACAAAATCATCATCTATGACATGGCGATGGTGCTGTCTTTCTTCTTAAAGCATCTTTTACAGCATTATTGTATCAAATTTAGTATATGAGAATAGTCTTTGAAAATCATAAGGCTCAAGCCGAAATTATTATTATTTGAAGAATACAGTATTTTAGGAGAATTATAGAACCTGCTTATATCTCCTTCATTTTTCTATGAAAGCTTTCATTTTAAAGGTTGGCTAAACAGGTATTTTTGATCCTTTTGTTTCATTTCTATTTGTATAAATAAGTGGTTTTGATTGGGTATGTTCTTATTAGGAAAAGTTTACAACATATATGCTTAATATAAAAATGTTTGATATAAAGGTCTAATTTAAATTGAGGTTGAAAGAGAAAAAAGTAGAAAAATCTTATATACGCATGTAGACATAGGCCTAAGGAGAGAAGCATATGGAATAGCAAGAATATTATTAAAATACAATTCAAATAGTTAAGTGTAGGAAAAAATGTGATGGAAACAAGTGGATTTTTATTCATAGACTCCAGCAGAGTAAAAAATCACAAATTTGTTTTTTTTTTTTCAAACTATGTCATTTTTTATTCAATTATTCAAGACAGAACAGGCAGAGAAGTACAAGGAAATGAAAGAAAATATTGATAAAGGAAGATAAAGTAACCAGACTAGATTTTGGTAGGATATAGCAAGACATAAAATCGATATATTCTAACTACATAAACTAACATACTCCATTTTTTGCACAGTAAATTCTGTTCTTGTTCTAACAAAAATTCTGTTGGAATAAATTAAAACTGTGATCCTATCACTTTTTTGTTGGACATGAGAGAACTAAATATTTTCCATAACATCTGTTCCACTCACGAGTATCTTTCTTCACCTCCACTCCCATGATAATCGCCACCATTAAAACTGTTATTACTAAGAACACAGGTTTTTGTTGTCTTTTTCCAGATTCTTGGAGTCTCTTGATTATGCAGCAATTTCTGAAATTATGCCTCCCTTTATCTTTCCTCTGTTTTTGGTATATGTAATATCTAACAAATTTAGACCAGGTAGACCGTCCACACCAGGTCACATCCTAGGCCCAACCCAATGCTTATAAGACATAAGGTTAAAGTAACGAAATAAGATTAAAAAATAGAATAGTCGGTAAGACTGATAACTTTTAGAAATAATTTATCTAAACAAATTAAATAATCTTTAAAAATCTCGTGGTTGCCATTGCTGTTGTTAAGCCACATTTCCCTCTTTGATTTCCTTTTAGAACTGTATTGGTTTGAGAATTGGTATAATTAGTGATTTAGAGTTAAAGCTGTAGACTCAGGTTGGCATTAGAACCTGCGCTGCCACTTACTAACTATGCAAACTCTCATCAAGATATTCAACTGCAACATGACATTCTGTTAAAAGGAATGCAATGAGGTAATGTGTGCAAAGCCTTTAGCATAGTGGTTGTCTTAGACCGATAGGTAAGTAAATATTAACCATCACTAATTCTCACCTTAGCTCTCTTTTAATTAGATGTAATGTATATTCATATCCAAACCCATGTATAATAGAGCAGTGGCCCTCAGACTACCTGTGGTGAAGGACAGTACTTTTATTAATTGCCAATCTTTTGTAGAAAGATAATATCATAAAATACAGTAAAATTCAATTAATAGGAAATGTAGAAATATACAAAATGTAAGCCCAGAGATTTTATTGTTATATTTGACAAATATAAAAAACACTCTGTTAAATTTCTATAGAAGTTTATAAATGTTTTCACAGAATTTCTGTATTTGCTTTATTGCAGAGCGGAAATAAAATCTATAGACAGGCACAGGTTCCTCGATCATACTTCCATAATGAAGAGTGTATATTTTATTATTTTTCTTTTGAATAAGATAACCCTATTTCTAAAATATTCAGATGTTCATTGATATGGTTATGTATATATACACTTATGTATACAGACGTAACAATACATACACACATATATATTTGGCTTAATGTGATATTTGTGTTACAACAAAAGTACGAATCACTGAGTCTGAAGTGTCCTTAAAATGGAGGATGAGGCGAAACTGAGCATCTGGCTCTGGGCTATCACTGATCTCTACTTTGATGCCTGAGTATTTGTCAAATAAAGAAACGTCTTGCATATTACTATGTATATTTGTTCTCTAGTGACATGATTTACTCAGATAACCCAGAAATGTTTAAAAAACTCATGGCAGCACTTTCTCTTGATTTTGTTACATATGTACAGTTTGATTTCTTTCACATAAAGCGATATCAGGTTTACATTTTTCTTTTAGGCAATGTAATAAGGTAATAAGTTAGTATATTACCCTACACATGCCCCAAAAGTGTACCTTTGAGAAGCTGATGTATGACCAAACATGTCTGATCTTAGAGCTCAATTTGTACTCATACCACCACCCACTATGACACCCTCATCCCATTCTACCCCTTCCTAGGGAGTTAATAACAAGAAGGAGCTTTTTTTTTTTTTTTTTTTTTTTTTTTTCCCTAGGTGGATAATTGGCAATCGAGGGAAGCCAACCCAATTTCTATTTTTTTCAAAGTTTCTTTAATTCATCCGTGAGGGGGAAAAGGTGGATACAGGTTGAGTGAAAAGGAGGAAAGATTCATTTTGAGTACCCATAAATTTTTTGGTACTTTCTTAAAAACTCTTCTTAAAATATGCTTCTTTTTCTTTACCTTTTTCCTCCTTATATTTGTTGCCTCTAAGAGATGTGTCACCTCTGCTAGCGTGATAGGCTATATAATTCCTTACTGCTTTCACCTATATATTTTTTAATCTGTAGGTATAGAGGTAGACAAAAATCAGCAGCATAAAATACATATTTTCCATGTTTAGTTGAATGAGTGATTCAGTGAAATTGATAATTAATTATACATATCAGTTATCAACTGTCTA
Source organism: Mandrillus leucophaeus (assembly GCF_000951045.1). Taxonomy (NCBI): domain Eukaryota; kingdom Metazoa; phylum Chordata; class Mammalia; order Primates; family Cercopithecidae; genus Mandrillus; species Mandrillus leucophaeus. The sequence continues at coordinate 1,063,191 of NW_012101754.1, read as the reverse complement.
ATGAACAACCACAAAACCTGACATGAAACAATAAGTGTTTGTATATCGCTTGTGAAACTAAGACCAAGTGGGCCTTGGCTAGGTAGCTCTGTGGGTCTCAGCAGGACTCGATCACCTCCAGGAATAGGTTAGTTTTGATTGAATCAGCCTGGCTCTGCTCCCCTCTGTCTCTCCTCCAGTCAGAGTAGCCCAGGCATGCTCTCACGGCAGTGAGGAGGCACAGAGAGAGGGCAATCCCAGCTGCACAAGCACTTGTTAAGCCTCTACTTTCTTTATCTTTGTTCATAGTAAGAGAATGCTGCCAATTACATGGCAAAAGTCATTGGTTGGGAGGAGGAGGATGAAGAGTTAGAACCATTTTTGCAATTGATCACATATCTTAAAAAGTAAATTCTTTCAATTGAACAATATGATAAATGAGTAGGAATAGTTAAATAATTATATATTTCTTGATGAAAGTAATGTACTTGGGCAAGTTACTTAAACCTTCTGTGCCTTGGTTTCTTCAGTTCTAAAATGGGGATAATAATAGTGTCATCCCATAGGATTATGGTGAGGTTTAAATTAGTTGATTATGTTGTGTGTACAGCAGTGCTTAATATAGAAATATGCATAATTTAAGTGTTAACTGTAGTTAGTAACATCATTATTATTGTTAATATTGAGGCAACACAGTTGAACACTGACAAATGTGTACAAATGATATATGGTTGTCTTAATAGTTTCTTGAAAATATTTATTTTGTGAATTTTTGGCTAATATTTATAGCACTAGTGCCATCTGTTCATCTTACAAGGATTATTATTTTAGGAGTTTATACATGTGTATATTCCAGAGAAAAAGATTTACATTGTAGAACAAGTTTGGACATATTTTTATTTATAATCTTAAAATGTCTTACTTATAGACGTAAATACCACAGATTTTTATTTCCATTTTCTTGCTTTTATAAATTTTGTACTAATGTTAAGAAAAGGTAGCAATCTTATGACTAATGTCAATTTAATTGATATTTCTTAAAATGTAATTGTGAATTGATTTGTTCTATGTAGCAATGAGAATATATGCCAATGCATCCCAATTTTAATGTGCATACAGTCACGTGGCACCTTGTTAAAATGCAAATCCTGATTCTGCAGGTCTGGGGGAGGCCTGGGATTCTGCACTTCTTACAACCTTCCGGGTGATGAAGTTGCTACTGGTCCCTGAATACCACATTTTAAGTGTACGTGCACACACACACACACACGTCCTTATGTATATTTAAAAATTACGCACACACATATAATACATATTTTAAAATATATAATACATATTTATATTGAATAAGTGAAACATTAAATCAAATTATTTTATATTCAGTTATTAAAATAAATGTTATAAAACATGTAATAAACATAATGAAACATATAATACTTAATAAATTATTCTATCTAATGATGTGTTAATCTCTAAATGTTGAGAAATATCTTTACTGCCAAAAAGTGCTTTAATTTTCAATTTTGTTTCCCTGGAAACTACTTAAGAAACAGAATTTGGCCCTATAAATATAAGTTGCTGTTGAGACTGCTTTGTTGGTAGAAATATACTTAAATTCCCTGGGTCCTGTAATTAGGATAAAAGTT
>NW_012101754.1:1005502-1061486 GCF_000951045.1 Mandrillus leucophaeus | reverse complement strand
CTCCCGAGTAGCTGGGACTACAGGCACACGCCATCACGCCCAGCTAATTTTGGTATTTATATTAGAGACGGGGTTTCATCATGTTGGCCAGGATGGTCTCCATCTCTTGACCTCATGATTTGCCTCCCTCTGCCTCCCAAAGTGCTGGGATTACAGGTGTGAGCCACCGCGCCCTGCCAAAAGTTGTCCCTTAAACTCACACATAATTATGCTTTTGTTTGAGGTACACACACAACCAAGTCACTAATTTTTTTTCTCCTGGGGGCATTAGTCACAGCCCAATATTATAAATATTAAACTACATACAACTTTATATAAATAAAGTACATTAGTCAACTTAATTTTCTGCTTTTGAGTGTTAACTACAAATATTTTGTTTCAACTTCAGGACTGTAAAATCTTTCTAAAAGTTCGCAATATTCTTTTCTAAGTAATCTTAAGAGTGGTCTGCCTTTTTGTTTTAAAGAAGTCGTTAGTGTCAGAACAGTAGCATTAAAGGATACAATTGATTTCAAAACTGTAAAAGATGAAAGAGATTGGGATAAATCTGCTGACCTCAGGATAAACTCTAGTAGATCAAATCTCCAAACAGTAGAAAAGAGAAGAAAAAAAATTGAGAATTCAGATTAAGTGGATCCGAACATGGGAATTCCCATCTAAAGATATGTCTAATTAAGTTGAAATCTATTAAGAGTTATTAAATAACAGCCTCCTTCATGGTGACAATCAACATTTGAGTTGCACTTTCAAACTCATTTTATATTGTCAATATAACTACAGATTACAACTTAATTTCTAGTTCACAAATTATTTTTTCACCTCTCTTATTTGATATTTGTAAGAACCCTTTGTTATTTAATATTATACTCAAAGTAAGAACTTGGACTTGGAGACCTCCTCCTCCTTTAAGTTGATGCCTCCTCTGAGAGATACTCGGAAGGAGTCCAGGATAAGGGTCCTTATTGAGCTGTTAATGGGAGGGGACTGAATTTTGGGATGACTCTGGAATACAGAGGTTAGTAAAATATTAGTAGCTATTATTTATCATGTATTTATTATGTACTATTGAGAGACAGGACTAGCTAGACTTCCTAGGCTGACTAAGAATCCCTAAGCCTAGCGGGGAAGGTGACCGCGTCCACCTTTAAACAGGGGACTTGCAACTTAGCTCACAGCTGACCAATCAGAGAGCTCAGTAAAATACTAAGTAGGCAAAAAGAGGAAGTGAAGAAATAGCCAATCATCTATCACCTGAGAGCACAGCAGGAGATATAAACCCAGGCATTCAGCCAGCAAAGGCTACCCTCTTTGGGTCCCCTCCCTTTGTGTGGGAGCTCTGCTTTCATTCTGTTAAATCTTGCAACTGCACTCTCTTCTGGTCCATGTTTGTTACGGCTGGGGCTTTCGCTTGCTGTCCACCACTGTTGTTTGCCGCAGTCGCAGACCCGCTGCTGACTTCCATCCCTCTGCATCCGCCAGGGTGTCAGCTGTGCTTCTGATCCAGCAGGCACACATTGCCGCTCCCAATCCGGCTAAAGGCTTGCCATTGTTCCTGCATGGCTAAGTGCCTGGGTTCATCCTAATCGAGCTGAACACTAGTCACTGGTTCCATCGTTCTCTTCTGTGACCCATGGCTTCTACTAGAGCTATAACACTCACCACATGGTCCAAGATTCCATTCCTTGGAATCCATGAGGCCAAGAACCCCAGGTCAGAGAACAGGAGGCTTGCCACCATCTTGGAAGTGGCCTGCCACCATCTTGGGAGCTCTGGGAGCAAGGACTCCCCAGTAACACTATTTGCTACTGTGTCGGATATCGTTTCTCTACTTCCTCTTTTTAAGTTATTTTGGAATTGGCTCGTAATCTAAAAAATGTTGTGAATGTGTTCAGAATGCCTCTTTTATAGTTTTCCCTTAAGTGGTGGTGGTGGACAAACTTGAAGACATTAACAAAAACATCATTTTCATTTAGTCTTAGATAACACCAAGATGACACAGTAAGTGGAGTTGGTGGGCTAATTCCTAATGGAAGCCCGGGCACATAACAGAACGTAAAGGCTTTTCCAAGGATGAATCACTGGTGAAGCTTCTCCTTCAGGTTGTATATGTTTGCGTGTGTGAAAATATGTACAATCCAAGTTTAACTTGGGAATGCTTAGCTCCTTAGGAATTTGCTGTTGGGTTAATAACTCTTCCCTCAATTACCTAGGTTGGAAAGTCCTCAAATTTTACCTTAGATCAGGATTGGCAAACTGTTGGCAAAGGGACCATATAGTAAACATTTTAGGTTTTGTGAGCCGTAAAGATCTTTCTCCGCCACTCAGCTCTGAAATTTGTAGTGTAAATGCAGACACAGACAATATATAAACAAAGTGCCTGTTTTCCAATGAAACCTTATTTACAAAAACAGGTGAAAATTGCATTTGGCCTGAGAGCCAGTTTGCTGGACCACTGGATTAGATTCTCAAGGTCACTTTCAATTCTGAGGTTATGGTTTTGCCAGATTATCAGAGTTATTCATTCCTCATGAGTTATGGCAGGAGAACTCCTTTCATCCTGAAACCAGAAGTCTCTCTTTGTACATGCAAATGGCCCATCAGGGTATTTTCCTAAACAAAGGCATTTCCCTCAGAAGAGGAATTCTGCTGCTACTGTTAAGATAATAAGTACACCACAGATGGTGCTTTCATTTCAAAAACAACTACAACATAAAAAAGATAAAACATTTCTGTTTAATTATTGCATTTCTCTATCCTATGATTTGATGATTTAGTTTGGCAGTGGTGCAAATTAATATTCAAGCTTCTGCTGGAACTCGTCTGTTGTTGATTTTGTTGTGGTGGTGATGGTTCTAAACATAGGCAGGAGGCAAGGTGAGAAAAATATACATCAAACTTCTTATCGATCTCGTTTTGGCAGATTCAAAGAGTTTATATTTAAGCCTAAATTTAAATAAGCATTTTCATATTATCACTGCCAGTTTTAGAGTGTTTCACTGGCACAATAATTGTATTATCCAACTGTATAGGAACTATCAATTGGACGAGGACTGCTTTGAGAAGGAAAGTAGGGCTCCTCTTTGGTTCTTGCTGCTTTGCATTGGGGTCTCATATTGAAGGCTCACAGGCTTCCCCGTGGCCCCTTGACCTACTCAATGTTGAAAAACAAAAACTAAGAAATAGTTGCCAATGTTAAAAGGAGAGTATATGTAGAAACTTACATTTCTCACTTCCTTTGAAAAATCAGATCTTCTAAAGATCTAAGGTTTTTATTTTTACAGGAGAACAATGTGAGGGAGAGCTGCTTTTTGAAAAACTCATTGCTTCTACCACTGTCTTCATCTCCTCACCACAGCGCCTGAGTCAGAGGCCATTTGTCCTCATTATGGTGCCATGATCATGCCAGCTTGCCTCACTCCTGTATCTGCCTGGTCATTCGAGGCATTTGAGTTTGTGGCCTGTGCTGTGCACATTATCCCTGGAGATCTCATCAATTACAATTATTTCCACCTACTGGACTTTAAGTAGTTCTACCTATTGGACATTTTCATTGCAATCTGTCTTCCTAAAGCATACTGCAGGATTGAAGCACAAAGTATGACAGTGCAATTACTCTCAAGAGCATTTTTGTTTATGTTGGTCAATGTCACTTTTTTAGGTCCCTTATAAGGAAGTACCTTTGAAAAGTTCATGCCAAGAAACTTTTCATTTTCAAAAAGGAAAATATTTTCTTTCTTGAATAATCTTTATAGCATATAGTCTTTCTCTTTTTGTCCTGGCTACCAGAAAATTCAGAAGTTAGTGTGTCACAATCCTGGTAATATTTCTTCCCTTACTTTTTGTGTTCTGGTTCTCTATTTATAATATTAATACTAACTATTAGCAGGAACACACACATACTCATGTTCTACAAACAACTTTCAGGTTCATCTTGTGAGAGATTAGGGTTGAAAACATCAGTACAGACATGTTCTTAACTTTTCGAAATCATCCTCCACACTGACAACAGATTTGTATTTATAAAATACGAATCAGGCCATGTTATTATTCCCTTACATATTCAGGAATTCAACATGTCTTCCTCTCACTTATAAGAGATCTAATTTGTTTATTAGAGTGTCCAAGACCCCTTATTACATTTCTCAAACCTATCTTCCCATCCACAGCATTCTCCAATTCTGTCCCACAAAGCCTGTATCTCAGTGATGAACTACTTACAGTTCTCCAAATATACCAGGCCATTTCCCACCTCTTGCCTTTCACAGTACCATTTACTCCCCATATAATCACTCTAGTATTTTATAGATAAGTCACTCATAACAAATATTATATTGTTCTGTCATTTTTCCATGAAATGTACGACTACTCTTATTTATCTTGGTATATTTCGTGCTGAATCCAATATTTTGTGTAAAACTGTTTTCATTGACTAATTGTGTAGCTTTTGATTTGGTGAGATTTTCACAGAATTGAAGTAACTGATCAGGATATATTTTTGACTATAAATAATGAGAAACTTTTAAAGAATAATCATTGAGTGCTTACTGTATACCAAGTTCTCTTCTAAATGTGTAATATGTATTCATTCACTCAATCACCCTAACTACCTTATTGCCCTATGATTTTTGTCCTCATTTTAGAGATGAGGAAACTGAAGCCCAGAGAGATTGAGTAATTTCCCCAAGAACACACAGCTAGTAAGGAGTGGGGTCAGGGTTGAATCCTACATCTGCCTCCACAGGTGATGTTTATCTGCTCTATTGCTTCCCATTTACACGCTGAAAGTGTATCACTGATAACACCAAATAGCAACTAACCTCAACTTCTATTGGTTATATTGGTTCTACAGGAAACGCTGGGGTTGAGACTTCAATATTGGAGGAACAGATTAACTTCTCAAAAAGTCTTGAGAAAATGTATTAGACAATAACATCTTTGAATGTAACATGTGCATGTGTGTGTGCATTAATTATTTAGCCACAAACAAGAAGGCTGAAAATATACCAGTCTCCACTATCACAAGCAACTGAAGGCAGTAGTTCTCAGTTGTGGAAGACAGAAAGAATCACCTATCTGTGAAGTCACAGGCACAGCTCACAGAAAGGTGCTGTGGAATTGACTTCCTTAGAGTCCTAGGATGCGAACATTTCATCTGAAAAGATGTAGTGTCAGAAGTCCTTAAGGTATCCACCGAGAATAAATTGCTTCCTCTACATCAAGCATCTTCTTCTCTTTCATATTCAACATAGTGGATTCAGAATGGAGACCATACATCCCTAAGTTGCTGATGGTGTTGCAAGCACCATTCACATGTTTTGGACATTAAGGCAGGGATGATCATAAGGGAATCCTGCGGACCTACGTTTCTGGTGTTTGTAGCAACAGGATGAGCATCAGTGAGCCAGGTTCTGGGCAGAGACACCTGAAGCCCGGGAGGCGGAGCCAGGTTCCTCTGACTTCCACTAAGTTACCCACTAGGTCGGCTCTTACCATCTCACTCATAGCTGATTTTGAGATAGATTTTTAACTAGTAAACAATATGCTTAGATGCCCTGGCCTGTCTCAGTAAAAAGACAAGTGAAATGCTAAAGTCTAATCCTTTTGTTTTAGAAGGTATAGTTTCAACCAATATATTTATTAGTCTCTTGGGGAGAAGCCAGATTTATAGCTTTCCATTTTGTTTTACTCACCATAAATGCATGAACATGTACTGTTTTATCAATCTTTTTTTTCTGGCACATGGCCTGGACATTGACTCAGTGAGACTGTCATTTATTAGTGAGAAAACTAATAGGAGGACATTTGGAGATGCAGAACTCAGTGGAAAGCCAGAGCATTTATTTGGATGGGGTCTTATTCTAATCTGAGGTAGCATCATCAAGAAGAAATAAAGATCTCCATAAATTGCTCCAGGAGAGGGCTAAATCTGTCATTTGGCTATTGCAATTTCATCGAATTGATCATTGGAACTGTCATCTTTGTCTTGAAAAGCATCTGCCACTAACAAAGCCTGTTCCCCTTGGAAAACTATTAGCTCTCAATTAAAGTTATGTAGACACTGAATAAATTGTCTCCTGCATGAGACAGCATTTGATAATTCACACTTTTATGGGAAATATTGAAAGGAAATTTCTACATGACATTAGGTTAGGTTCCTAATTACAGTTAGTATAAAGTTTTAGTTTTTAGCCCCTAAGGAATATTTTTCAGAATGGGTATACAACATTTTTAGAAGAAAAACAAAAGTTATTATTTTCTGAAATAATAAAATCTATTAAAGAAAAATGAAAACTTTGTGTATATATTTAGTCCAGTGGTATTTTTAAAAAGATCAAGGACAGTAAGGATCTATTTTCCATCTGTATTTATATACATATAGAATAGCACAGTGTTAGACCTATTTAAAACTAGCTAAGTGTCTTTCATGGTTTATAACCAGACAGGTTGAATTTCAAATTTACTTTTAATAGAGGACTATCAAAAATGCATATGTAGATTGTACCCTTGTCAATTTTTTTATTAATGTTGCATGGGATTATATTCATTATTATTCATCCCAAAGTAAGAAGTATATAAAAATCAGCTACGAATATTTCTGACATTAATAATAGTTGTAAAGTAGCAAGCTTTGTGCTGCTCATCAATTAATGTAGTCCATGGCATTGAGCATAGTAGTATTTAACAAACTGTATGCTTTCCGAAAATGCTGGGTGGTTTTTCAGTTGGAGCAGCTTTTGATGTTTATCTTCAAGAGTTCAAGGTTTGGAGCCCCATTGAATTATTTTCAGCTCCTGTCACTATGACCAGCTAACATGACACCTGACCTCATCTGGCTATACAACAATAGCTCTAGTGGCTGGCAAGTAAGCCAGCTGATTGTCATGGTTTTAGTTTGAGGTTTCAGTTTGTTCCTTTGGAAGTAAAATGTATCACCCTACGATTTCAGTGATCCAAGAAACAACTGGCAGCTGTTAAGAGTATCGTATCACTGTTCCTATGGAAACATGTAAAATGGATTATAAAATATCTGAAATGTGTATTTTATTTGGTTCACTTTATTGTGAATATCTGATGCTACTTTAATGATCCCTTTCTGATTATACTCTGGTTGAACTGTCTTCTGTTTAAGTTAAATCTTTAGTTTGCTCATGTCTTCTGTTTTCTTATGATATACTTTTGCTTCTGTATATTCTCAATAGTAGCAGATTCTTCTCAATGTATTGTATATTTAAAAAATGTATAGACAATTATTGTGTGCAGGAAGGGGTATATCCGGTCCTCCACGCCAAAGGACTCTTTCACCATGCTGGGAAACGTTCTAGAGAATGAATAGAATGTACAGTGAAGATCAAGTTCCTTCCTCTAACCTTTGTTTCCTTTGCTCTCCACAGGAACTTTTTACCCCTGAATGCAAGTTTAAAGAATCTGTTTTTGAAAATTACTATGTAATCTACTCATCCATGCTGTACAGACAACAGGAATCTGGTAGAGCCTGGTTTTTGGGATTAAATAAGGAAGGGCAAGCTATGAAAGGGAACAGAGTAAAGAAAACCAAACCAGCAGCTCATTTTCTACCCAAGCCATTGGAAGGTGAGTATTATGTATGCATTATTATTACACAGACTTATTACACATTTTATTTTTCAAATTGATAGGTCTACCAAGGCTATAAGAAACCCTCACAAATGCTGGAAATGCCATTTATTTTGATCTGGGTGATGCTTGCACAGATGCCTACTTAAGTTATTCATTTAGAATTTGTGCCCCTTATATACTTTACCATATTTGCATATGTATGTGTACCAGGAAAAATTTCTTCTCTGCCACCTCCAGTGTCTCAAATCCTCACTGCTACAGCCACTCTAACTCTTAGATAATTTAATTAATTTAAAACAATTTTAAATATGTCATGATACAAACCTGTGATAAGCGTATTAGAAAAAGATAATATGTATATTAGAAAAAAATAAGTTTTGAGTGTGGAATCAAAAGTGTTTTCCATTTTGATATTATCTAGGTGAAAGTAATTACTTGTGAATTATTATAATTACAGAAAATTAAGAGATAATAGCTTGACTCTTAAAAAACTCGCTGATGTTACACATCTGCTTTCAAATTGCATACTTCTTCACTGTATACAGTTGTAGCATTACTTCTTTTACTAAAATAATTTATCCACATTCATTTGTGTACAGGAAGGGATATATCTGGTCATCCATGCCAAATGAATAGAAACTTCACATTTACTTCAATCAGATACCCAAAGAGCAGGCTACAAAGTTTTTTTAATTAATCAACAACATCTGCACCTCTCTCATTAATTATTCTGCCAAAAGTGTCATTTACTTTTATCTATGTAACATTTGAGAATTACAAAAATATTTGATTTTAGGCTATTCACATGTGTTTTCTATTCAAGTACTTTTGTTTACTCCTTTGCAGAAGATCAGATCTACAATAACTCAATAAATATTTTAAGCTAGCTTAGACAGCTCATTTTTCTTTTTGTGTTTTATTCCTACAGGAAAGACTTAGCCATCAAGAGAAAATGCATATTGTTTTCATAATGCATATTCTCTATATTGAAATAAAAAAATTAAAAAATTTGAACAGTCAATTCTTCATCATCTGTGAGTGTATAATTAAGTTTCAGTTTGCCTAAATTCAGAAAATCACTCTTGTTGGCTAATACTACTTTTATAATTTCAATGATGTTGACTTACTGTCACTCTTAATTATATTTTTCTGTAGAACAATTTATTGAAACCGAAACAGCAACCAGGGCCTATGTAGGAAAAGACAAATTATTCCAGAGTCTGTAATATGAGTGAATTATTCTCAGTATATAGTGGATCATAAGGATGATTAGAATAGAAAGAAGTTAGAGGATTTCCCTGTACCTCCCAAAAAACACATCAATGATACACTTTCATTGTTTTAAATAAATTTTGATAACATTGGACTCACCAATATTTAAATGCAAATAAAAAATGTAAAAATAAGGCCACAGATGCTCTAAGACCATGGTTTATTTGCCACCTTGCTTTATCTCTTTTCACTCATTTTATGTTTTGTTAACAGTTAAGAATTGACTAGATTTTTAGAACCTTACCTTTTAGCTGCATAAATGTAACAAAACCCAAAAGGGCTGTTATGTCATTTAACCGAGGTAAAATTTGGGAACCAGTTATTTTGCATATCCCATAGAAAATATCTGAGACAATAATGATGTAGTATAGAATGGTATTTGGTATTTCACTCATGTGTTTAATTGTTATGTGTATATGAGTGTTTTGTGTGTATATATATACATATGTATGTACATATATGAGAAAGAGAGAAACAATAATTTTCATTTCAAAAAATTAGCAGAAGTACTCTAAAAAGAGTTAAGGGGGTAGGTACTATAATGACAGAGGTTATCACGTTGTTTACTTGATAGAGGAAAATTAATTTCAAACTTTCAAAACCCATACCGAATATATGTTATTGGAAATGTTAGGACAAATTAAGTATCTGGTTGATTATTGGTACTCTAGGGCGTTCATATCTTTGATACAACTTCACTACATAGAAAATCAAGGCCAATGCTTCATGCTTTTTCTCCTAATTTAATTAATAGTAGGAGTGAGGGATTGGAATGTGCTTTCAGAATACGCATTAGTTCCTTTTGCTACCTTAGCAAGTTATTTAATAGAAGCCTTGTGTATATTTGCAGTTTCAAGTATGTGTGCTGATGAAAACTCACATGCCGCATTGATACTAATGGCCACATTCTACCCCCTTGAACATAGAGAATGCGTATGGTAGTTCATCTTAACTAAACCTAAGAGCTCTTTGTAAAATACCTTAAACTTTCCAAAACCTGAAAAGCAGTTTGGGCAGCTCGAATGCACTTGTATTCCTGATGGCAGATGACTTTAATCCCTAGTTTTCCCCAAGCATTAGTCATTCTTATATGTCCTTTCCTGGGACTTCCAAAAATCATTTTCTAAAAAGCCACATGAACTACTGTGATTATGTCACCAGACACTATTTAGATAATTCCTCAGATTTTATTCAGGTAGTTTCAGTTGCTGTCTTGCCATTCTGTTTCTGCCCCTATATCATGTCAATTATTAGATTTTTAATAACGTAGCAGAAAATGAGGTGTTGCCTTCGGCTGCTCAAGGGTCTCTTTCCATGACTGTAGGAAATGAACATTGAAATGATAATCTCCTGAAGGCTCTGGCTTATGGGAAGAGAGTTATTTGCTATTTTGTGTAGCTTTGAAGTTGACACTAGTATGACTGTGTTGCTTTTGAAACACATGAGAGAAAGTAATTTAATGTTCTAGGATGTAAATACCGCAGCTCGCAAAGATTGATTGAAGTGAATGAGAAGTTCAGGTGTTGACATTAGTGTGCAGTGGAAGGGAAGTCTGAGTTTTCTTTTTTGAGAATTAAGTTAAATGCCTGTCATTTTCCTAGAGTGTGTGTGTGTGTGTGTGTGTGTGTGTGTGTGTGTGTGTGTGTGTGTTTTACATCATGGACCCACAAAGAGGCCACAGCTCCCATTTAAACCTTCTGTCCTAGACAGAAATCCATGCACACTCGTGTACATGTTTTAGGTATGCAGACCAGAGAATGTGGAGGGAGTAATGTCCTCTGCGGGCTGGAAATGATTGCTTTACCACAGGAATTCCTTCTCAATGGAATTGCTTTACTTCAGGGAAAACAGAGATGGGCAAACTGCAGTGGTCTGTGCATGTATGGATGGACCATTCTCACACCTAACCAAGCAATGTTTGCTTTTCCTCCTCCTTTCTTCCCATCACTAGTTGCCATGTACCGAGAACCATCTTTGCATGATGTTGGGGAAACGGTCCCGAAGCCTGGGGTGACGCCAAGTAAAAGCACAAGTGCGTCTGCAATAATGAATGGAGGCAAACCAGTCAACAAGAGTAAGACAACATAGCCAGATCCTCACAGGTGTTGTGACTTATTCGTCCTGAGCACAGTTGAGTGATTTATCCTCACCAGACATTCCTGCTCCGTGGCTGAAGAGCAGCAGGAAGTAAGCTAATGCTTACTCTTTGCTGTCTCCGAACTTCTCTGTTGCAAGTGGATAAATCTCAACCTGTTGCGCCCCCCACAACAAGAAGACACCTGGATAACCAGCTAAACTCAGACCATGGAATGCCCTACCAGATATGGAATGCCTTTTTAATATCTTTTCTGTGACTGTGACACTTCATGTGAATGACATACTTCACAAGTACACTCGATACCTTGCCTGCTGACAGCTACCCATAATCCTTTTTGAGTCCTGTTTCAGCGAAATCTATGTGTTTAAGTTCAATTTTGTAGCACACAAATAATATTGAGTAATTTCTAGTTAGACGCTGTAAACCTGTGCTATTATGGATTTCTCTTCTTCCCATTTTTACAGGGCTGCTCGCTCCACTGTCTGTGACCTTTTGCAGGGATTTTGTTCCTCTAAATCTTAAATGTTGCCGTTGGCTTAGGTCGGAGAGCAATCAGGGAATCAGGAAGCCTTCTAAACCTATTATTACAAATTGCATCTATAAAGATTAAGATTGTTGTCTCTGGCTCACACTATGGATTAAACACACATATACGCTCTGTTCAGTAGCAGATACTGTGCTCCCAAGGTCGGCATTGCCTGGGTGGGAAAATGGCTCAAACACAATCCAGGGAAGCTCTCTATGATATGTGTTTGACATCCCCCTCTAGTTTCTTTGTGTGTGTGTGTTTTATACATATCACAAGCTTACTGGTAATGGTAACATTTGCCTTGCCCAGCGAGCAAGACCCACTGGTTTTTGAGAAAGTGGGTCCAAAGATTTCTGTAGGCCTTGTAGGCCTGATTAAGGTTCATTTTTCATCTATTAATTCTCATTATTTGGAAAAAAAACAAAAAGGAAAACCAATCATTACAACCTACAAGAATTGCGCTACCTAAATCCATTTCAGATATACTCCGTCCTGTTTTTAATGAACCAGACTTAACGCCATCCCCGTTTCTGGCTGCGTTCCCCTCATACTCAGCAGAGCATGGGCAAGACGGCTGTTGTGTTCTTTCCTGCAGCAGCAATGCAAACGTTAGTTATAAATTAGACTTTAATATTTTTGGTGTTTAATGACAAGTTTTTAAACTGGACATATTAGGAAAAATATTTTTTTTAGCTCAGCATGCTGAGTCCGGTACTGTGTATTTCACCAGTACATGCCTCTAACTCAGCATTTGGGACTCCTGTTGCCCAGTGGCTGGGTTAGAGGTGCCTTGCCATGATCTCAGAATACAGTCTGTTGAATTATCCTAGATGAAAATAAAGGCAAACCAACACATCCATCCATCAGGATTTTGGTCCATTCCATTTATTTCCTTTTGTTTTATTTTGCATTCTTAATTTCCTGTTTAATTTAATACTGTTTGAACTCTGAGCTTAGGGAAGACAACTACCAAGAAAGGCCAGGAACAGTTGACTACACAGTGAAGATTCCATGCAAAATGTTCAATACTGGATCTAAAGGGGTTCATACTAAACTGTTTGGGAATATATTTGTTAACTCTGTGTACACCTAATAAAATTCAATGTTTTCTTCTCAGAAGAGTTCATTGAGACCAAACTGAACCTCATTTATTGAAAATTATATGTGGGATCAATGTACTGGCCTCTTGTTATTCTTTCTATGTGGGAGGATGACCCAGTCATCATTTTTCCCATCTGCACTGTATTTATTGGGAAATTATTTTGTCACTGCTTTCATAAATCTTCATGACAGCCCTTGCCCAGCATTAAAAAATTCTGGCCTGCTTAGCTGATTAAAGGTTTAGTATAAATTTAACTGTTTATGCTTATTTCATTTTCATATTGGATTCTACTTGAATAAATAAAAAGTTAGCAGAATGTTTGAGTAGATTTATTGTCAATGATGCTAAATTACAAATATAACAAAATGATTCCTTTGGTCATTTTTGATTTGGTGTTATGTCATTTTGAAGCCTACTGTTTTTTAACAGGATCAGTTAAAATAACTTCCATTAACCAATTATTTTCAGAAAACATATATCCCATAATATGTGGCCAACTATGAGTAATAAACTTGTAATCCAATCAAATGGGCTTATAGACACTACTTACAGCAACACATCACACACACATACATACACACACGCGCGTGCACACACACACACAGCAAACAGCCCCAGCTGTTTTTGTGACTGATAATCAGCCCTACTTGCTGGTTTCTTTGTCCCCTGCAAGTCTGTTTATTGGTTTAAATTAAGATAAGATTTATTTTTGTAAATGACTGAGATTTATGTAAATGTGTATCTCTGTTGTGTTTTATATACGGGGTGTCTATAAGGGCATTTATCCCTATGAAGGATGTCAAATACTTTCTTCTAATATATGTTTAGACATATTGCAGAGGGGTCCTTGTTATTTGTAATTGAGTTAGGTCATTTACTTTGTGTCTGGTCTCAGCTGTTGCATGGGAAGAGGACAGCACTGATGAGCTGCATGTAGTAGGTACCTGTGTATCAAGAACTGTTGGTATGTATTGCTAATTTGCATACAAAGAGTTTGTCTGCATTGTACAGTTTCTGTGTTTAATATCATTTGTTGTATTCACAAATACAACATATTGAATAAAATATTTATATGAAGGCATATTCAAAAACATCAAACAACTTTATGTAACAAAATGGCATTGCATTACCCACCAATATAGAGAAATGTCATGTAAATAAGTTGGTAAACTCAATTTCCCCCTTTACCATGCCAAAGAAAATTTTAGCTCTTTGATGATACCTCTCTTGCTATTTGTTTGGGATAAGACTTCACCATTTTTTCCCCTCAGAAATTAAGTTTGCTGTTATTAAGTAAGTGCAATCTGTCACTACTGATGTTCCGTATAGTAAATCTGATGGAATTCATTTGT
This sequence comes from Mandrillus leucophaeus, assembly GCF_000951045.1. Classification (NCBI taxonomy): domain Eukaryota; kingdom Metazoa; phylum Chordata; class Mammalia; order Primates; family Cercopithecidae; genus Mandrillus; species Mandrillus leucophaeus. The sequence continues at coordinate 1,047,537 of NW_012101754.1, read as the reverse complement.
ATTTAAAGACCGTGTGTTTTGTACCTCCATGTGCATATGTCCATTGTATCAAGTCTCTATAATACTCCATTCCTTCTGCATGCATATCTGGTGTGGGAGGGTTATTTCTACTGATTTGTTATAGTCGCTGATTGCTTTGCCAGTCCGTCAACAATGCTCGGAAATGTCAATTGTTTTGATATTTCAAGTGACAACATTTTTGTTTTCTAATATAAGATTGCTTTTTACATTTTGCTACCACTTTACTTGGAAAAATTAGAGAAGACATGCAAATTCTCCACCCTATGTAAAGAGCAAAATGGAACTGAGCATTATTTCATTACAAATCCTGAAGAATTTGGAGATTCCTGCTCTAAATGTTTGCTTGTCCTGAATGTTTTTGGGTAGGAGTGGCTTAAAGAGATACACAATGGGTCCAAAGGACTCCTGCTCCAGTTCTTCTAATAGTCTGCCTCTTGGGGAGCAAGCGGAGATTCTTTATCATACCTAGCCACTTGCTTAATGCTTTAAGCACTAAAAGTTATTTTTATCAGGATGAACAATATCAGATTTGGTTGTCTTTAAAAGCAAAAACCAAAAACTTCTTATTAAGTTAGACATGTATCACTTCATTTAAAATTATCCCCCTAATATTATATAGATCATTAACATTTGATACATAATCAAGAAGAGACCACATTGACTAACATTCAGTTGAGACGAAGATGAAAAAATAATTGAATTTTTTTTTTCATTTTAGTTCAGAACAAGGCTATATTGAGGGAAAGCGATTGGGCTAAATCCTCAATATTTTTTTTCCAAAATGCAGGCATATCAAAATCCAGGATGTACATTGTCTTACTTTGAGGGAAACAGTAGTCATAGCTTAGGTTTCTTAGCCTACAATGTGACACATAGGGCCTTTCACTCTCTTGAATACGGAGTAGTGTTTCAAAGTGTTGACAGTTGAGTCTGCAAACTAAGCCTGAGTTATATTTTAGTTTTTTTTTTTTTCTTGGTTTTCACTAAGTCTAATTCCAATATCTACTGGCAGAGATTGCATTTGCATTTGAAGTACTGGAGGGCAGTACTTCCAAAGTGCTGTTGGAATCCAGATAAACTCAAGGAGCCCAGAAAGACAATGGGTATAATGGCTCTCCTCTCATGACTTAGCACTTTAGTTGACTTTTTTGAAAAAGGAATTGGGTAGAATACCTCAGTGATGATTTCCCAAACAAGCAGGGTTAGTGCCAACACCTTCTCTAAACTTGTTGCATCTCTTCCAATTGACATTAATCCCACAGCAGCTTCCTAAAAACAGGAAAAAGCCAATGAGATTTGCTTCTTTTCTCTCATCCATTACAAGTTTGTTCTTGCCCTGCTTGTTTTTAGGAGGGAGTTTCTATCGTAGAGTTGAAAAAGTACAAAATCATATTTTAAAAGGAAAGAGTCTATGTCTTTACATGTAACTATTTTATTTTTTCCAATCTAAATTCAATCACTTCTTAACAGATATATTGGTGTTTGCATTGCTGGCATCAAAACCACACATACACACACAAACACACACATACACACAAAGAAACATAGGGGATAGAAATAAGTAAAAATAAAATATTTCTATTTTCAAAGAAAAAGCATTCCTTAGAGTTTAGGTACCATGAAACTTATGCTATAATACAGTTCCAGTACTATGGTTTCCAACTAAATGAACACTAGAACAGAGATGACTATATTTTCATCTTTGAACTTTTAGTAGAGATGGAGTTTCACCATCTTGGCCAGGCTGGTCTTGAACTCCTGACCTCATGACACACCTGCCTTGGCCTCCCAAAGTGCTGGGATTACAGGCATGAGCCACCATGCCCGGCCTATTTTCATCTTTGTCCTAAATTTTAGATGAGTCACATTTTGAACTTTATGGTATGATAATTTCTCCAATATCTAAATTCTTTTTCTGAAAAAACAAATGCTGAGGACATTTTTGACACTCTTACATGAGACTATGAAAAAGAGCAGCACTTTTGTTGTAGTTGTTGTTAATAAAAAGGATAATAACATACAGAGGATTATAAGAAAAATAAGACACACCTGAGGTTTTCTGATGAGCCGTAGAGAATCAAGGGCAGTTCCAGTGGCGCTGAGGCTGACAAAGTACTGCCCAGCTGCTAGCCAAATCCACCCTTAATTTGTTTTTGTACGGCCTGGGAGCTCAGAAGGAATTTTTATTTTTTTACAGCTTTAAAGTATTAAACAGAAACCAACAAAGAAGAATATGAGACAGGGATGTATGTGGTCCATAAAGTTTAACTTTCTGGTCCTTGATGGGAGGATAACCGCTGTGGTAGGGAAATCCAAAGGTCATTTGTATTACGATAGCTAGATAATATAATGAATTCCAATGTCTGTGCATCAGCAAATACGTCATAAAAATTGCTACAAAACAATAATAATAGGTTGTTTGCAGCTTAAAATGTTTAGGTAGTGAAGAGGAAAGAATATAACCTACATTATTTATTGACTACTTATATTTCCCTCATTTTACAAAAAAGATATATCAATTTACATAATAATAGAACTACAATATGGTTGCACTCCTTAATCTCAGGATAGAGATAACAATTTTATAGATCTATTACATTATGAGAACATTGTTAGGACTATAAAACTCAGCATCAGTTAAATGTTCTCTTAAAATAATTTTCAATATTAAATTTTTAAGTAACTCAGTGGATGCATATTTTCCTTATTTTTGGAAATTTGACTTATAAAGTTTAAGCCATGACTCTAGAATATTTACATCATTAAAATAAAATTTCCAAGTAAAAATTTTCATTTTAAAGTAATACGGAAATGATTTTGCTACATTATTCTAGGATTTTACAAAATAATTCACCTTTAGAAAAAAAGTGGTTTTTTTAGCTCTAAATAATTACAGGTTGCCTAAACTAATGTGTATTAAGTAGATTTACCTGTAAATATGTAAGGGAAGTCCCAATTATTGTACACTTTCATAATTCAATGTGAATTTCATACAAAGCAAAGTTTCACCATAAAGAAAATAAACATTTTGTTCCTATCACTGAGTGAATATTTGTAATTTCTATTTAAGCCATTTCTAGATTTTTTTTTTTTTTGGTCCTTTGTGAGCTTCTGAGATTGGTGCCATTTTATCACAGTATTTCTCTTCTTGAATTCTTTGCATGACCTCAGGTTTCCAGTAAGTTATCCTTAGAAAAAAGAAAGTATTTTAAGGGAAATGGATGCATACTTCAGGCCCATTATATATGTAACTCAATATTGTCTTTTTAAAAGGCCACATTACCATGGAATAAATTAAAATAAAAAGTCAGATTTCTTGTACATATAACCCCTGCCCAGTTTTTAAAATGTGTTATCTTATTTCTAGAAACCTAAAATAGATCTCCCTAAATAACAATTCATTTTTAAATAAATTATCAGCAGGTAAATATATACTGACACAGAGTATAAACAACTTCTGTCACTATTTATTTAAAATGTTAAATTGTACATTTTTCATAATTTTTTTAAGAGAATCTTCTTTGATGAGTTTAAAGTGAGAGGACACAAATGACTTAGTGGCTAAATGATTTAATGTCAAATGACTTAATGACCAGTTTTTGCCCTTGATCCAGCCCCAATCTGATATTCTACTTCCTGTGTATTTGTCTTCATTGTCCCCATATTAAAATGTTGACTGATATGGAATTCTGGAAAAATCTGATCGATTGATTAATGTGAATATGCATGTTTTCCTTAGATTCTAATATGGTCTTTCTTGTGTAAGAATGTGGATTTCTAATAGCCATATAATTCAATGTTTCTCAATGTGGGCGCCACTGACACATGGGGCTGGCTAACTCCTTGTTTGGGGGCTGTCCTGTGCACTGCAGGATGCTGAGCAGCATCCCTGGCCTCTACCCACCAAATGCCTACGACGTACTTCCCCACCCCACCCAGTGTGACAATCAAAGTTGTCTGTAGATGTTGCCAAATGTCTTTTGGGTGGAAAAATTGCTCTCGTTAGGAACCACTTATGTTAATTATGGAAGAAACATTTTTTTCTAGTGTTATTTGCATCTGAATTTGCATAACTCGTTTCTAATAGGTACTCAGATTTCCTTCGTAATTCAGAAATAGAAAAATATACAATGGTCTTTTTAACCTGTCCTAGTGGTGATTATACAAGATTTCCTTTGCATTTAAATGTTCTAATGGCCTAGAAAAAACAAGAATCCAGACCTCTCTCGTGTAATTGTTAAGGATATTCTGAGCCAAGCCAGATTTCACATGCATTTCCATTCCATCCATCCCAGCATTCACAGTTTCCACAGCTACAGATTCCATTCCCTGCAATAAAATACACATGGGTATCATGATCATGATCAAAACGTGCCAAATTTAAACATGCTATTATAAATCACAAGTGTCCACAATGAAATCATTTCATTCATCCTTGGTAGATTTTCTTACTGTGCAATGATGTTATTACTACATTTTATTAAGCAGCTGTGAGATATCTAATCTTTCAAACAATTAGTGGCATTTATTTGGTGCCACTCTTTACTGACCAGATAGTAACCATCGTGTATCACTCCAACTAGGCTTTTAGGTGACAAATTTTGTTTCCCTTAGAGAGCAAGTTATGTCTGACTTATGAATAAATACTGAAAAACATAAAGCTCTTTGACATAACATGAGGCTGGCCAAGTAATCAGCAAAGAGAGTCTTATGTAGTAAGGACGGGCAGAAAGCAAGGGTCTAACTTAATGACACTAAGAGTTATCTTTTACCTTCAGCTAGAGCTGAGGAGGACAAGTATACATGTCTCTGTTTCCTCTGTAACTTGGCAAAACAAATGAATTTATAATCAATTATGAGGGACTCAATAAATTAGGATAGCAGTGGCTATGACACGGCTGAGCCCTCTTTATACCTCTCCCCCATACACACATCCAGTTCCCTAAAAGCAACCAACACATCAACTAGTGGTACTCAGATTCTGTTTAAAAGAATATTCCATTCCCTATACCATGTTCAAAGTAAAATGTGCCAAGAAAATTCTTTTCTGTGTTCAGTATATAACTAGATACATGTGAGTTTGAGGTGGGGAGGTTACTTTGTGGAAGTATTCCAAATAATCACAAAATTTAGCTTCATTCTCTTGTATTCTTCTACGCCCAGGAATAATGTGAGGGCTTTTTCCCAAATGCCCACTTTGCCTTTGGTAGATATGCCATATTCACAGTTGGCCCTGTTGGTCCGGCCACCTAAAGCATTGCATGATGAGTGTCCCTTAGCTCTATAACAAACTGTGGCACAGAGCAATTAGAAAAGGTTAATACTGCACCTGTACAAATGAGACCATCATGTTTGTCGCAGTCTCTGTCATCACAGTCACAGAATTCCCCAGAAATATACCATTCTTCAGCAGAACAAATGCACTTCCCACAATGACAAGAACCTGAAATTACAAAGGCTATTACTCGCCATCACTGTATAACTAAAGGTTTCCATCTCAAATACAATCTCGTTGACACACTGACAACAGGCTTCTAATAACCCATCATCCAAAGGTAAAAGTTTATTGAATGGCTGGTTTCTCAGAGGGGAGCTTTACTTACTGTAATTCATAAAGGTCACCCAGGAAAGCCTTCATTATGGATCTAGACAGTTGCAATTAGCCTTGAGCAAATGTCCCATGGCCCAGTCTGGTTGAAATGTCAATGAGAGCAGGATGGGGTTGATTCTTATAGATGGTCTTCCAAAAAAGTATTCAAAAATAGATTTTTCCCCCTGAATTGAATCATATTTTTAAAGTGCCTCTTCTTTAAAGGAATTGAATAGGGAATTGTATTAAATTAGGTTGCATTTCTAATGAAAACAACTACTAAAGTATTGTGCTTATGATTTTGGATTTTCGTTTACATGATTTTCTCAGAGCAGGAGCACACCTGCATATCGGGTGGCTAATTAAAGTGCTGAAAGTGCACACAATCACTCAGTACATTTGCCTCGTGAGACCGTATCCTCAGGACTGTCATAATCTAGGATAGCTCAAATTACTCCCAAAGTTCATCTTTTATGAGACTCTGGATTCAACTCTTTTTCCCTCCACCCATTTCTTCTCCTACCTAATTAAAACACTTCCTCTTTGGTTATTTAAAATATCTTTATTTACTGAGTAAAAAATTTTATTACAGATATATTTAAAATAAAAGAAAATAAATAAGATGAAGGGTATCCAACACAGAAGTAAGTTCTCTCAGTTTAAACAGCTTTCCATGACAGGCTAAAAACCCTTACATGGAAAAACTGCCTCGACGACAACAGGAAAGACTTTACAATGAAAAAGAAACAAATAAAAAGGACTTCCTTTTCCTTCTGTTTCCTTGGGTTGGTTGTTCTTTCCAAACATGACTTCCCTTTACTAAAAGGTGGCTATCAGTAATTTTTTAAGTCAAAAGTCACGTTGAAAGATTGTGCAGTTGAAAAAAGTATTCTGACATATTTAACAAAACTATAGAATTGGTAAGTTCAAAACACATTTAAAAGGGACAAGAATCAATCATTAGTGCTTCTTTTAAAACACAGTGATTAAAAATGAGTTAACAGCCTAGGTGATTAAAGTGATTATGGAAAAGGAGTTGTGGTCATCACAGATATCATGAAAGGATTCAGGTTCATGTGTCTCAACTACGTGATATTTCATATCAGGGAAACTGGTATATGCATTTTAGCTGCAAAACTCCCCAAAATCCAAATTAAATGTTTGCCATTTCTTGACACACTTCTCAAGGTAAGAGTGCAGTCAGAATTATTTATATTGTGACAATTGTATTTTCATTTATTTTTAACTTCTTGAGTAGCTATGGCATAATTCTATTTAGTCTTGACTTGTTTTCCTGAGGGTCCAGGTTGACTTGCATGCTCTTGAGCAAAATATACACATTTTCTCAGTTTTAATAACTGACTGACATCCCGGTGGTTTCTCAGGACCCAGGAAGGTGCTCCTCCCAGGTCAGTCTGCAAGGGATGCTGGTTCCCTTGTGATCTCATCAAGGTGAGGAATTTTCTGATTTTAGAGATTTCTTTATCCTAATTTTAAAGACTTTATTTCACATTTCTAGGCATAAAAATGTGCAGCACTCTACTGCTTGTTTAACAAATGGATAGTGATATATCTGCCAACAAAGACCACATGGAGTACTTCATTGACTATCAGAGTCGTTTCCTCAGAAGGCACAATACTTAGTGTTTTATTTCCGTGAGTGGAGGAAGATTAATTATTTGAAATATTTGACTGTTTTTAGTTATTTCTAAAGTAGTGTCTGATTTTATATGCCCACAATATTCATATATACACCCAGGATATCATTTTATATATGTCACAATTCATGAAAAGATCTTATATTTCATCTTCAAACTTATCCTCTGGCCCTGGAACTATTGTAATCACTGCTCTTACTTCTGGAATGCTTAGCTTCATGCCCTAGTAAAGCATTTTCAGAAAACTGGTAAGCTCAGCTAAAGTTAATATGGCATATATGGATAGAGCATTTGATGAGTAAATTCCAGTTCTGAAAGTCTACTAGTCGCTGAAATACTTAGGATAAAAAATGAGGATTGATTTTGTATGTGTCATGAAAGAGTAGCTTTTCTAGGTCAGCATTTTCCCAGCTGTGTTATTCTTTCCTGTTTGTCAATGCTCAATGCATCTTAGAGGTAGGAAACTCTTCTACTGCTTGTGAAACTAGAACTAGATAGCATATAGTAATAACACAGTGTGAATACTTATTAGGACCTATTATAGCACCTTCCTTGTAGAACGCTCTAACTGTTTTCTTCCATAGTAGGGGTCAAATTGTGCCTCTCTTAAACGGGAAACACATAGGGAGAGGGTTCCATCAGACAGACGTAGACTGCATGACTATCAAGAGGGGAGAAATGGTTCAACTCAGCTGGCCAAGACCCACTCACACCCCTGAGACCCAGCCCAGCCAGAGAACAGCTGGCTGATCTTGGCAGGAGTTTTAGGGCGGATAGTTCATCACCACAGCACCACTAATCCATTCATTTTCTTTCTCAATATAAGGACCCTTAAGAATGTTCCCATCTCCCTTCCGTGCATTTTTGCTGGCTTCCTTCCCTGGGGAATCAGTCACATTTTCTCATGTGTCTTCAGGGCATCTTAGGACATAGAAAGGGGAAATAAATGAAATTTTACCTTCAAAGATGAGAATGGAAGAGAGAATAAAGGAAACCGCCCTGGACCTCACAGGCAATAAACAAACAGTTAACTGAAGACTTCACTCTGATTCAATCCACTCTTCTTTTTAGTGATCTGCCTATCTGTGATGTATCTCCCTGCAAAAACTTTCATATACAGTAGTTTAAAAATAAGCTGTTTCTTCCTGCAGGTCTGACTGCACAGACATATTGAGCGAGGCAACTTGAACACCAGGCTGAGGCTGATTTTGTGACGCATCTCTCACTCTTTCTCTTTCTGGGGATGTGGGACAGGTCACGGGTGGGTGAGTGAGTGTATATGCTGGACTTCTTTGGGTGATGTGGGACCCAAGAAGTATCACTGAGAGTTTAAGGAGACAATTAATGACGTGTTTACAGCCATTGTCGCACAACAGCATCTGTAAGAAGATTGGATGTGATTACCTGGATCTAGCTTGAAGTAATCAAGGCAAAGATAAAATTGTGTAGTCTGGGATCCAAATAAATAAATCCCCAAGTGAACAAAACAACCCACAATGGATTATATCATGTACTTTGCAAAGGTAGCTAAGCTTAGGGGAGACCCGGCACGGCACTAACCTCATCTCTCTTGGTTATTCACAAAAACTATTTGAGTCTGAGGGCAAGGCACCTTTGTCCGTTGCCCATTCCATTACTAATGTTGGACTTTCTTTTTCATTCAAGCCTGACAAAATGCTGCAACCTGACATCCCAGCAGGCAGTTTTCACTATTGTACTAACTACTCCATCTGTTATGAAGGTCACAACAATGTATCTTGTTTTAACTTTTTCTATGGAGTGATTTATTGTCTTGGCTATAAATTTGTAAAGAAATAAAACGCTATTTCTTCATCGTCTCCTGAGGTGATGGCTTCATTGACAGCTCATGGGAAGTGCACGTTTCAGCCTTTTGGTGGGTACAGGCCACCAAGTGATGTGCCATGGTGATCCTGTGCCCACTGCTCAGATCTGCCCCATAATCAAATAAAGAAGGACTCTGAATATCTTTTGTGACCATCAGGGTGAGGGACTTCTTCCATTGACAAATTTGAGAAAAGTTACAGAATATTTGGACAAGTCCATGAGATTGATCAAGAAATACATGGCCCCCGTCAAAAAATCAGAAACAGGTTTTTCTTTTCCATCACTACGTTAAAGCCCCTTAGTCTATTTCATGCGTTACTTTTCCTGTGGTTCTCAGGGTGGGTTGTGGGGTGGTGCTCCCCACTGGAACCAGGAGTAACTGCGGCATCCCCATTATCCTCTGTGCCTACCATACATCACAGTTCCGTGATCCTGGTTTTATCCCCTTTCTTCATCGATAATCCAACAATGATGTCTCCATAATAGGAGAAAAGAAGGGAGATCACGATCAGCTGCTGCCAAAAGTCCGAAGGCCCATCCACTAACATGAATGTCAAAATGTGCAGCCTTGGGGCAGCTTTCATATTTCCTTTTGAGTTTAAAGACTCCCAAACTCTCTATCCATTGAAGGATAAACAAATAGTTTAGACAAATATGCTTTCAACCCTTCACTGATCTCTGAATATATTGCCACCACCCAAAGCAAACAATTTGCAAAGGCATTAGCTAGAGAGACTCTTTGGCTTTGTTTGTTTTGTTTTGAGGAAATGCCTTTAAGTCAATATTTAGTCATCCTATTTTTTTCCTTGTATTTTCTACATTTACGATGCTGAAAGATGAGAATCTTTCCTAGGGCTGTAATGACTTTCATAAGAATGTTTATTTCTTGAAAAGAAACAACTCTTGTTGCATGACCTTCAGTTTAGGAAATGGAAGACTGCTATTTGTTACCCTGGAGGGTATGGCTTTGTGTGTTTTTCCTGTACTCGCAGTTGGACGCGTCTTAAGGACGACCCGCTTATGGACAGTGTTTAGGATTCAATAGTGAGTGTAGTAAACACATAAACACAAACACTAGTTGACTTTTAAAATAAACAAATATAAATAAGCACACTAGTGTTTTAATACATATGGGTATCCTCATTCAGTAGAGAGCTTCTGCGAAAAGCTTCTGTTCTTATCCCAATGACAATGCTATTACAGAAAACCAAGTCAAAAAGTATCTAAACTTAAGTGTTCTATGTCTGAAGCAATGCTCAGAGGAAAAATAAATCTGACTCAAAAACCATTCATTCTTGGTATCTTTTTATACACAGATCATTCCCTTCTAATCTGATAACATCTCTTTTATTCCCTTCTACTTCTCTCTTGCAGTTTAATTCCATCACTGCCTCCTTTTCTGCTTTTCTTCATTAATCTCCTTCTCCCCAATTCTTTCCCTTGTTTTCTTCCTTTTAACCTTTCTTTCTTTTTGGTTCTCCCAACACAGCTTGAATTCAAGGTAGGTGTTTCTAGGGGCTGAGGCCCCCTGAGAACAGAACTGGTGGAAGATTTGTTTGGGGCTTGAAATTAGATTGAATTAATGAGAGAACAAACAAGGCACAAAGCGATTGCTTTAAACTCATTTTCCACCTGCCTGCTGTAATGGCATTAGGTTGAAGGCATGGCCTCCTTGCCTGAGCATTATAAACACAAGTGTTGAACACAGAATTCCTGGAAACCAAGGACACTGTCATCTGTTGAAGTGAACATGTTTGCATTCATTTTCATCCCCCTTCTTGGCACCACAGATAGTCACAGCATCCATCCTCTTTGATGTCCGAAGTTCTGCCAAAAAGGCTCTTTCAACCTGATAGCATTGGTCTTGCGCACGAGGCAAAACAAAAGCTACTGTTTAGGGCACAGAGGGCACATCTTGCTTCAGAGACCTCCTTCCCTTATGTGTGTGGCAGCCTCACTGGTGTGGTTCTTTGGCAACAGGATTCAGTGTCTCTAGTACACTTCTGCTTTGCTGTCTTCTTCGGAAAGTTATTTACATGGTCATCCTGACCAGCAGTAAATGAATCTTCAGCCAGAGCTGTGCCCTGTCTGAAAAAAAAGTGTGTCTTTTGTGTAAAGAGGATACTGAGCTGAAGAGAAGAGCTAGGAAGCCCCATAACTTCAGTTTCTTTGAAGCGCTGCTCCCCAGACATGAGGTGAGAATCTTTCAGGTTCCCTGTGTCTTCCCAGTCACTAGCAAAGAACACAATGGCTTTCTAGATGATGCCATATGCACTACAATGGCAGGATTTTAAAGTCCCTTCAAGAATAGTATACAGAAACATCAAAATCAAGGTGTTCAAAATTTAATCTATTACTATTCTTTACTCAGGGTAAACCTCTTCCAATTTTTCTGTGTGTGTGTGTATGTGTGTGTATATGTGTGTGTGTGTGTGCATGCATGTGTGTGTGTGTGTAGGATGGGAGACGGGGAAGGCTTGCTTTTTCCTTGAATATGTTTCTGTGGCAAATGTTTTATTGGGTTGGTGGCTTCTCTTCAACCAACTTGTAGGTTATAACCGTTTGGCAGGCTTTTGTTTTCTTTAATTATTACATATATATATACACATATACATATGTGTGTGTGTGTGTATATATATATGTGTGTGTGTATATATATATATATATTTTTTTTTTTTGGAGATGGAGTCTTTCTCTGTCATCCAGGCTGGAGTGCAGTGGTGCGATCTTGGCTTACTGCAACCTCCCCCTCCTGGGTTTAAGCTCTTCCCCTGCCTCAGCCTCTCAAGTAACTGTAATTACAGGTGTGAGCCACAATGCCTGGCTAATTTTTTGTATTTTTTTAGTGAGTAGATTTTTGTATTTTTCACCATGTTGGCCAGGCTGGTCTAGAACTCCTGACCTCAAGTGATCCACCTGCCTTGGCCTCCCAAAGTGCTAGAATTACAGGCATGAGCCACGGTGCCCAGCTGAACAATCACCTATTTTCTTATATCAGGCTGCACATGTTCACTTGGAACAAATGGTGATTTTTAGGTCAAAGAAAATTCCTCAGACTTGTGGGATACTACCCTCCCCCATAGCTTTTCTTTCCTTTTTAAAAAATTAAACCAAATTAAACTAAATATTTAGTATCCTTTTGGTCTTCTCACACCTTTAATCCTCCCCTGATCCACATACAGCTAAATAATTGAGCCCCAGAATTTCCCAAAGTCATACCTTTGGGCAGCTCAGATGCTAGTGGTTACTTTTCTGCAGTTCTGAGCGGTGTTGTTTCAGACATGAGCCCAAAAATCATTCTTTTGCCTTTTTCCCCCTTTTTTGGGTCCATTTAATACCCGGTATATTTTGTTGTCCTAATTTCTTCATAAAAGTATTAATTCTATTTCATTCAGCAATAACTTTGCATACAAGGATATTTTTGCATGAATCTTCTCACATGCATTTCATTTTCTTAGATCCAAAACTTCATTTGGTTAATCTTCAAGCTTCAAGTTGGGTACAGCAGAGGACATAGTGGTTTGCTTTCATGCAAAGTTCAGTCTGGGAAAGACAGTTGCTACATGCTGTTCTACAAATCATGTGTCAGAACAGGAATCGAGTGCAGGCTCCAGCAGAGATACTCACCCTTCCCCGAGCACAATATGCCATCTGCTGATTCACACAGATTCTTGCTTTGTTCTTCCGTCATGTTACACTTCCGCGGATGTTGGCAGAGCTTTCCAAACCATCCTCTCTCACAAATGCAGCGACCACAGGAACATGTGCCGTGGCCTGTGAAGCAACCACAGGGAGGGAGTGACAGGAGAGGACGAGGAAATTACCAGCTGAAGCAGAGAGTTTTAAGAAATAAATGTGTAAACCATAGGATCTCATTTCCCATCCAACACATTTTTCTTTATGCATAGTCAATTTGGCATGTAATTGTTTAAAAGAACTTACAACAGAGTTCTAGCTTAACACAATAAATTGAATGTAGCATAGGAGATGGACTTGAGGGAAAGAAATCTTGCAATAATTTAAAATGGAATTATACCACCCTTTCTTGATAGAAAATACTTCTTCATTTGCATTTTTATCAGTATGGAGTCTTAGTGCTATTCTTCATTGCACACACCATGCCACTCAGACCAATTTGCAAGGCTAGTCACATTACCACTGCTGGCAGTATTTATTGATTGTTCTCCTATTGCTTACTAACAAAACAAAAGGTTAACTTTCATACAAATGGCATTTGGCACTATATTACTTTATCTGTATACCTCTCTGCTTAGTAATAACAACAGATATAAGTGGAAGCTATGGTGTCTCTCTATTATTGCATAAAAGTTAACATCAGCTTGGATTCATGTTTGGCACATTTTTTCTGGTTTGGTTCCTGACATTGGTTCCTGGTTTTTAAGATGTTTATCTTTTGGTATACATGCAACATTCTATTTGTGACATCTATATAACAGGATGTACACATGTTTACTTGCTTGCCACCAACATACCATTAGATTGCATGATACTCCATTTCAATTTCTTCCATTTCAGTTTCCACTCAACCCTTTATTCCTTTTCCTGATAAGTGCATTGCCTTACAACAGGGTCTCTCTGAGTCAACTATTTGCCTAGCAAAGAGTTACTGAGTATCTGTTATGAACAGAGCATTGTGCTAGGCAATAGGGGATACAAAACCAAGCACCATGGACAAAGTGGTCCCTGCTCCTCTTCCAGGTACAGGTACGCTCATCATTTACACTGATAAGCCTCTCTGAAGCTGTTGACACCATTCTCTCCTGACCATTCGCTCTGGCAGGACCCTCAGGAGGGAACCTTGCTCCATCTGCTCCCCCTCCATTCAGCTCTGCACAGGAAGGATGAGTAACCAATGCTTAATGCTTTGGAATTGATTATAATTATTTTTTCTTTTTTTTTTTTAGAAGTGATAGGATTTTAATTTCTACAGAAATCCCTCTAACAATTGAGTGGAGAATGAAATAGATGGCTGTGAGAATTGGGAGCATGTACCTGTGCAGATTGGTGGAGAAGCCCAGGTCCTGCCATGAGAAATATGGTAAAAAAAAATGAGGTAGAGTAAATGGAGTGAAGGACACTTGGGAGAATGCAGATTGGCAGGAGGTGGTGAGTGACTGTGGTGAAAAGAAGGTTTCTGATCTCAGAGAGGTGAGCAGAAGTCTCCTGGAGAGGGTTTCTTGGAAACTATTTTGTTTGTTTGCTTTTTGGTGTTTTTTTTTTTTTTTAATTAAATAAGAGAGATTTTTTCCTTGGGTTATACCACATCCCTGCCTCACAGGTCATGCAACAAGTGCCTCCCGACAGCCAGAGAAGGTCTGGGAGAGAGGTTTTTTAATCCAGCAGATGTTGCTCCCCTGGAGAAAACCGGGATCCTGAAAGAAAGACAGGGTACAAGGAACTTCTGACATTCTTTTAAAGAATATTCTGGGAAAAACATCAGATACCAATGGGGGACTATTAAATTTGCAAGAAAAATATCGCTGCCATACCTTTAATGTGCACTCAGTCAGCAAGTGCTCTGGCACTTTCTAAGGCTGATGACTGTTCTTGTCACACAGGTTAGCAAAAAAGGAAAAAATAAAATAAATGAGGTAACTTTGGTCTTTTTCACCTAGCTTGATTTAAGTGCTAAGTAAAAACAAACAAAGAAACAAACAAAAAACCCCAAAACCGAAACCATTCAAGTTTAAAAGTAGCACGCATGTAAACATGTGATCGATAACTGGCTCAGCCTGAGGAGCTAAGGGAAGTCTACGAAGTGAAAACCCACCATGCAGTGTGACTCGGCTTTGCAGAAGATGAAATAAAGATATAAATGGAGATAACACGTGGCGATGTTTTAAACTTATTCTCAATGCAACCTTGAAGTTTGGTATTATCCCATTTTGCAGTCAGGCAACTGAGCTTTAGAGAGATTAAGCCCTGTAATTTGCTTCTCAATCACATAGTTCAACCACACAGTATCGGAACTGACTCTAGTTCCTCTGATTCCAATGTCTACACTCTTCCCAAAGTGTTGCTTTGCCTCTATATTTCACTTTAGAAAGTGAGACATAGCAGGCTTTTCTTAATTCTTGTCTCTTTCAACCACCACATCATTTGAAGGTGTATATTTGATATTCACAGGCACTTTCTCCTTGCAAGTCTCTTCTCTATTGGCATGCTACAAAATTCTCTTTGCCTCATTCAACACTCCTCCTTTGTCTCTGTTTATTCTTCTACCTTTGTTTTGTTTTGTTTTTACTGAACCAATAAGTGCAGGTTTTCACACATTGCTTATCTTTAATCATCTTTTTTAATCTCTCCATAATTTCTCTTTTGAAAAATCCATAAATTTTGGGCTTTCAGATAACCACCAAGACCACAGTGCTGTATCTCCAGCCCCTGATTTTCTCCCACATTCCCCTCTCATGATTTCACACTTTGTGTTCTATTAGCATCCCCACTTAATACCTCCAGAGCTACATAGGCAGGGTCCGACCCGCAGACCCTGGCGAAACGACAGATGAACAAATGCTCCCAGACACAGGTATCCAGTGAAAGAGTGGGCTAGGGGACCAGGCTGCTCACAGACACCAGACACCAAGGAGGGTGCTGTAAAGAGTCAGCAGCCGTGGCCCTGACAAGCTGGCACTGCGGGCATTTATTCAGTATAGATTTAATGACAAAGGCTTTGAGTCAATACACTTGTGGGCAATTTACATGGTCACTCCCCTCCCTGGAGAGAGTAGTCCTGCACACAGAGGATTAAAGGCCAGGTTCTAAGGCCTAAGTTAATTTAGATTAGTTTCACTGGATAAGAGAATCTGGCTGCCTTCAGCCAAATCCTTTCCCAAAACTTTTGTAAAACCTTCCAGCCTTCCAAGAAGGTTTTCATCTTCTACAATTTCTCCCACCACCCTGACCGACCGATCTCCTACATCCATATATGATTTTCTTTTCAAAAGCTGCTTTTTTTTTGTCTTTCTCATTTATTTTAACGTAACATCTATCCTTTCAATCAACCAGTTCATGATGTCTTGAGTCTTATTTGAATTTCCCTTACTGCCCTCATCCAGCGTGTTGTCAAGTCTTGTGGAAACCACCTCCAACATTCCCACTCACAACACCATCACAACGTCGGAGAAACTTTCCTGTCATATCTCTCCAATACTCTGGCTTGTAGATTCCTACAGCACAACTTGATGCTCATCGCAGCCTTGATATCTAATCCTGTATAACTCCCTGAAGCTCACGGCATACAGTTTACGTACTCTAGCCTTTGTTATGTTTTAGCTTCTTGAAACACAGAGTCCCAAGCTACATTTCCAATCATATTCCTTCTGTTCTCTCTTTAACCAAACTGGCCATTCGTTGTTTCCTGCACATTTGTCATGCTTTTCTGACCTCATTTTTGCAGAGGTAGAAGTACCTTTCCCTTACTATACACATTCAGGTTCTGAGTAATTTTCAAAGCTTAACAAAAAGTGACTACCCTTCTGTGAAGATTTTCCTAATGTCCCTAAGTGGGACTCATTGTTTCTCCTCTAAATTTCTATAATATCTTATTTTTTACCACCTGTGGAACTTTTTTGAATTCCATCTCATGGTATATAGTTATGCATCAGGAACTTTTTTGACTTCCATCTCATGGTATATAGTTATGCATCAAAGGAATCCACTACTCTACTATGAATTTTCTGAGTATTACTTCTGTCATCACCACAGTTTTATAGACACCAGAGTGCCTAATGCAATGCCTGAGACACAGCGGGTCTTCAAAAACTTGGAGGAGATCGAGATTGTCTTTTTCAAAACATCTTTCTCATTTTTACCCACAAACCAAAGTAGAGTACAGTCAAGTTAGAAAATGAGTAGACAGCCCCTTAACAGCTATCTGCTCAATGAGTCATTGTTAAATTGAGTACATCTTGACTTCTCCATGAAAACCAAAGTCCACTTAAAGTCCAGATCTCCTGAAAGAGTTCAGTAAAAAGTTGTCCATCTTTGGAGACAGAGAATCTGTTGTACGAGAAACCAAAAATAAAGAGAAAGAGAGCTTCTAGTACCAGCTCAATTGGACTATGAACTTCTCAAATGCTCATGTTTCTTACTGACCCTAGGTTGGTAAGAATTGTCAACAATTTGACGTAACTGAAATCACTTAATCTGTATTGCACAGAAAAATATTCTGTCTTTTTTTTGTTTTCTGTCTTCTTTTTTTCCAAATTTAATTAGTGCTATATGGAAAACGAAAATACATCTTATGAAAATTTATAGGATACAGCAAGAGTAATATTTGGAGAGAAATTTACTGTATGAATGCAATCAGAAGCAACAAAAAATATAAAATCAATGATGTATTCTTTCACTTTAAAACACTAAAGAAGAGCAATATAAAACTATATGGGTCATAAGAAAAGAAATGCAATCAATTCCATGACAAATCAATACAACTGGAAATAGAAAATCAACAGAGCAAATCAATAAAACAAAAGTTGGTTATTTGAAAAGATCAATAAAATTAATAAATATTAGGCCAGGCTAAACAAGAAAAAAGAGAGAAGACACAAATGTTTAAAATGAAAAATAAAAGAGAGATCATTATATCTTACCTCATGGACATTAAAAGGATAACAATAGAATATTATAAACAATGATTTGTCCAAAAATCTGATAACCTGGATCATTTGGACCAATTCCATGAAAGACACAATCTATTAAAACCCACATAAAAAGAAACAGATAATTAAAGTAGACCTATAGCTACTTTTTTCTACAATATTTTTTATTATGGTAAAATAGATATAACATAAAATTTACGACCTTAACCATTTTAAGTGTACAGTTCAGTAGCACTAAGTATATTCTCATTGTTGTACAACCATCACCACCATTCATCTCTAGAATATTTTCATCTTCTCAAATTGAAACTAAGCACCCATTAAACAGTAAGTCCCAATCCCTTCTCTTCTCAGCTCCTAGAAACCAACATTCCAGCTTCTGTCTATGTATCTGACTACTCTAGGAACCCATATAAGTGAAATCATACAGCGTTTTTCTTTTCATGGTTGGCTTATTTTATTTATCATAATATCTTAAAGATCCTTCCATGTTGTAGTATGGTGACAATTTTTTCCCTTTTAAAAGTTGATATTCTGCCTTTGATTTAAGATATTATTGAGAATAATTTTATGGCACCTCACTGCAAATAATATAAAATGTTATGCAAGAAAATAGATGATTTTTTATTTTTTTATGTTGTTTTTTTGAGATGGAGTCTCACTCTGTCACCAGGCTAGAGTGCAGTGGCAATCTTGGCTCACTGCAACCTCCGACTCCTGGGTTCAAGCGATTCTCCTGCCTCAGCCCGCCAAGTAGCTGGGATTACAGGTGCATGCCACCATGCCCAGCTAATTTTTGTATTTTTAGTAGAGATGGGGTTTCAGCATGTTTGCCAGGGTAGTCTCAATCTCCTGACCTCGTGATCTGCCTGTCTCGGCCTCCCAAAGCGCTGGGATTACAGGCCTGAGCCACCGTGCCTGGCGATGATTTTTTATTATTAGCTAATTTATTATATCTTTCCACGAAGTTAAGTTGGTATCTAGCTCAGGCAATCATCAAAAATACATTAATATTTAAATGTTTTGAGTTGTCATTTACATGACTTAAGAAAAAAACAACTTTCAACACCCTCTTTTCTATAAACTCTAATAATTTAGTTATCTCTTCAAGAAATATTTTCTATATATCAGGAATTGTATTAAGAGCTTAGAATATAACAGTAAATAAAATAGGCATTGACCCTGTCTTCATGGTAACTATGGTCTACTAGGGAAGAAAATAATGATAAGCAACATTTGAGTAACAGAAGACAAAAAGAAAATGCTAGTATATTCAACAGCGAGAACACTGTTAACTAGGGTAGTCAGGGAAGGGTTCAGTGACAGCCAAGGGATGAGAAGGAGCCAGACAGCCAATGTTCTAGGAACAGAGCCTAGAAAAACAAATGAAAAGTTCTTGGGACAAGAAATAGCCTGGCATGTTACAGGCAGTAAAAGAAGGCCAACGTGTTTGAAGAATAGTAAGTTAAAAACATTGAATAATGAAGGTGGAGAAATTTCCCTTCTCAGAAATGAGAACATAGCAAATGGTTTATTCTTGGTAAAAAATCTAAATTTATTTTAAGAGGATTGAGAAACGACAGAAGGGTATTAAGGAAGGGAGTGATGTGATAATACAGTTTACACTTTGCAAACTCATTTGGCAACTAGGTGGGAGAGATAAGGTATGTTGGGAGGAAAGAGTATGGGGAAGTTAGAGGGTTCTTGTTGTTTTCCAAGTGAAAAGTGATAGAAGCTTAAAGGACAGTGGTGGCAGTGGAAACACAGAGAAGTAGATGGAAATCTATTTTGGTGATGGTGCCTGTACATGTGGGACACAATGTTGGATTGGATGTGGCAAGTGAGGGAAAGAAAAGACAAGTTTTCTAGCTAGAGGAAACTGTAAATAATGATGCTGTTTATTGGGTATGGGCACTTCAGGAGAAAGAGGATGAGGGCAGAAAAAATGGCTCTGTTTTGAACCTCTTGTATTTGAGATACTCTTAAGACAAAGAGATAGTGAGGTCAAGTGAGCAGCTGGGCACAAGCTGGTGCTCAGAGAACAGGTTAGCTCTAGGCATGAACATGTTGGAGCTTACAAATGTAGATGACACTTAAAGCCCTAGAAATGAAGCAGCTATCTGGGGAGAAATTAGTCTTGGGAAACCCCAATATTTAGAGTTAGGTAACGAGAAAAGCCAGACAAGAACATTCAGTAAAGAAAGAGAAAACTAAGATTGTGTTGTCTCATGAAATGACAAAGGAGCATGTCCCATACTGGAGGTCTACTAAGTGGAATGTTCCTGGAAATTTGAGTTTAAAAAATAAGACCATAGAAGTAGTTTTATTCATCTTTTGTCTCATCAACACGACTGTGTTGCCACTTAGACCTGTAAGAGGAACACTCAGGGCAGAACTGTTAGAGAATCATCTACACAGACCATTCATTGATAATAACACCTGTGTTTAATGGTACAGTGGGCCTGTGTTGTCCAGCATAATACAGTAGTCACTAGCCACATGTGCCTATTTAAATTTATTAAAGTAAAACTTAAAACTCAGTTTCTTAGTCTCACTAATCACCTTTCAAGTGCTTGATAGTCGCATGTGGTCAGTGGCTATTATGCAGAACACTGTAGATATAGAACACCTCCTCCATCTTTGAAAGTGCTATTGGACAGCACTCATCTAGATAATGACTTTTTTCCATGCAATCCATTGGCTCTGAGGCACATTTCCTTAAAACACTGTGATAATGAGTCCCAATAGGAAACTGACTTATGAATAGACATGGATTCAATCAGATACTACATATTGCCTATCCAATATCCTCCCTCCTTCTTAATAACAAACAATTCCTCATTTTTTTTCAGGGAGGGGACACTATGCCTATCTGGGAAGTGACTAACCATGCTCCCTTTGACCTGAAAGCACCCATATGACATAGCTCTAATAAATGAGAAATAAGAGAAAATCTCCTGGGTGAGATTTCTAGGAAACTATTGCCTTCCAAAGGAAATGGGACAAACTCAGCCAGCACATGTCCTTTGCCCTTTGTCCTATTTCTTCTTCCCTGGAAGAAGGACACAACTGGAGGTTGCTTATGAACATGATAATTGTATTAATCCATGTTCATTCTGCTGTAAAGAACTGCCCAAGACTCAGTAATTTGCAAGGAAAGAGGTTTAATTGACTCACAGTTCTGCATGGTTGGGGAGGCCTCAGGAAACTTAAAGTTATGGTGGAAGGGGAAGCAAATATGTCCTTCTTCACATGATAGCAGGAAGAAAAAGTATGAGAGTCGAGTGAAGGGAGAAGTCCCTTATAAAAGCATCAGATCTCATGAGAACTTACTATCACGAGAAAAACATGGAGAAAACCAACCCCATGATTCAAGTATCTCCCACTGGATCCCTCCTACAACACCTGGGGATTATGGGAACTACAATTCAAGATGAAATTTGGGTTGGGACACAGACAAACCATAACAAAGACAAACGTTATACTGGAAGGGCAGAGCAGGAGAAAGAGATAGGGTTCAGGGACACTGTGGTGCTCAGGCAGTCACCTTACCATCCATCCATCCCTGGAATAACAACCTGGAGACTCAGGATCTGTGTCCATCCCCTTCAGCCAAACGCAGGACTAACTGATCCACTTGCAAATTCACGAAACAGGTGTGCAATTTTAAGATGTAATTTGGAGACAATCACACTCTGACTGTATTGTCCATTTAAGAAAGGCTTAGTCTGAGTATGTGGTCTGATCTCTTCCTCATACAAGAAATCCATCAGTGCCTGGGAGTTACTGAATTCATACTCTCAGGTGGCATGATCTCCTTCAAATTGCAGCGATGAACTAGAGAATTCCCTGAAGAAATGTGAACTGATTATGTAATTAAGAGGTGGCTCTTCATTATCCCTTCTTGTTTTTTAAATTGGACTCATGGGTAGCTATTCCAGGAGCATAGAGGAAAGAAGAAAAGCAATAAGCAGCCTAGTTCTTATTCTCACCCTGGGTATATGGCACACAGGAGGGAAGTCTCTGATTTAATTTATATTAGGCTAAACAATTAAACACACATGCACCAGTATGTGAATATATTTTACTTGTGTCATCTTAAAATAATATACCAATAAAATAAATAAACCTTAGGAACTACCACTGGACAAATCATGCTTTTTATAAATAGTGACTTATCTGATAATAAATCCATGCATGCATAGGTCACGTAACATTTTCTTTTAATAAAGATGTTCTGAGAACATCCACAGACAGTCTATGATGATTGAACATGACTCACAAGTTAATTAAATGAAGAATGATCTCACTTCATGCTGATTTTCTTTCTGCTAGTCATTTTCATGACTCTTTTTCAGGTTGTAATTTTGGTGTAATCAAAACTGAACTGTAAAAATTATGAAATTAGTTACATTCACCTTCAGGTACAACTGCTAATTTATCCAACCTATCAGAATTGGTTTAATCATCTTTAGGGTTATTGGTAGGAAAGGGGATACATACTATTGGCTCTTAGTTCTCATGCATCTGCTAATCAGTTAAGTTTATACATGTTTTTCATTTTACTTATTTGCTTGTTTGCTAAAATGCTAAGACAGTCCCTGGTTTTGGAGTCACGTACCATATTTCACTCTCTGGCCACATGTTGGATGTATAGATTTTATATCCTCCATGTGAAAGGCCACAGATCTTACGGCTTAGTGTCTGGTGGAGAACTAAAAAAATTACCAAAATGAGTCACTCTCTATTTTGTTATCCTCTGAAGCCATAACAGAGGGATGGTGTCTGTGTGTTTCAGACTCTCATATTAGTAAGATTTGTTCTCCACTGGCGAGATGATGGGGGGACTAATTGCTTTGGAAAAACCAGCTGTGATTTCCTCCCTGAGGTACAGAGCGACTGATTTGTGTGAGTCCAACTTCCTTCCAAAACACTCTGCAGCTAGTGCTTCCAGATACCTGAGACAGATGTATTACTTTGTTCTGCAATGCAGATGGCCACTACAATCTTTTATTTTCATCACAGATACAGGGCATTCATCAAATATATGATGAATATATTTGATGTTCTGCCATATAGTACCAGGCACATTTCCTTCTTTAGGTCTCATTCTTATCATAAAGCCAAATGGATTATTATCCTTGTTGTGTACAGGACTAAACCAAGGTAGAGAGGCCAAATAAATACATAGGTAAACCAAAGCAGAGAGGACAACCTGTTCAAGTTATTACAATAAGCAGGAAATAGAGCAAGGATTAAAATCCTGGTCTGTCTGAATACAGGGTTCCCATTCATTTTGCTGTACGGCACTGCCTCACTTAATTCCAAAGAAAATAGTTACTTCTTCTCACTTAAAACTTACGTGAAAAAAATGAAACAAAGTGTACACCATGTACACTAAAGCAACTGAGGATACATACAATGTGGACTTCATCTAGACAAAATATCAAAATACCCAAAGAAGATTTATTTTTTGTTTCTTATTTTTTTGAGATGGAGTCTCGCTCTGTCACCCAGGCTCGAGTGCAGTGGCACGATCTCGGCTCATTGCAAGCTCCTCCTCCTGGGTTCACACCATTCTCCTATCTCAGCCTCCCTAGTAGCTGGGACTACAGGCGCCCGCCACCATGCCTGGCTAATTGTTTGTATTTTTAGTAGAGACAGGGTTTCACCGTGTTAGCCAGGATGGTCTCTCTCTCCTGACCTCGTGATCCACCTGCCTCAGACTCCCAAAGTGCTGGGATTACAGGCGCGAGTCACCATGCCTGGCCCTAAAGAAGATTTATGAACTTATATTTTGAAAATAATTTTACTCCTCGGAAATAAAACCTAGGAAGAAACACAACATAGTGTCATCATTTATTATTCTAGGATGATCAATTAATGGGTGATTTTTATTTTGTTGTTTCCATTTTTCTCTACTTATTTTCTTTAATTTTGAAAGCAAAAACATTAATTTAACAATATTTTTAAAGACCTGATATCTAAAGATGAGCCAAGTATAATAAATGAAGGTACAAAATATGTATTATAAATGACACGAGGAAGTAATCTGTGAAAAAAATCCTTTCTAATGACGGGTACAGAAGCAGCTGAGAAAGTGCTCTTGATGTAAAAAAAAAAAAAAATGAAATAGATACATTCCTTCAGTATCTAATAAATATCTTTCACCTTTGTGCTTTTGCTCTGCTTTTCCAGGCCTAAAATGTTCTTCACATCCTATTTCTGCACATCTAAATACTAGCTGTTCAAGGTTCGAATAACATCCTAACCTCAACTTGAAGAATCCTGTATCCAAAGCTGGAATAGTCCTTCCTTTCTCATTCTCCTTAACTTACTGTGAATCCTTTACTTGATCATTTATTCAAATAAAAACATTGAGCATTAACCTTTATCCTAGCTTTGACAATATGAGAATGAGAGAGAGATTGATTATATCCATGAGAATTGTAGACTTAAAGAAAAGGGACACAGGGACACTCTCAACACAACCACATCACACTACAATGCAGGTGGTGCAGTACAGAAGAAGTAGGACATCATTTCAGAAAGACTTCCTAAAGGAGATAATTTGGAAAAATCATGGAAGAATGGAAGGACAATGAGAAGTCATTCACAAGGAGAAGTGATAATAAGGACTAGAATGTCAGGGAGAGGGAACAAATATATCCAAGGGATATGTTCCAAAGGGAGCAACATATCCAAGTTTCTCCATTTCTGTTGCTCTCTGTGAAGAAATCAATTTTTCAAGAAATGGAGACAACTGGTCAAGACAAGCATAGTCTCCTCCACCATTCAATTGCTCAAACCAGAAACCTAGCATCATCCTTGATCCTACCCTGCCCCTCATATTGTGCAATCATGAATTTCCTTAAATACTGCTTGTACTCTGGGGAGGGAGCTCCAAGTTTCACCTAAGCTTTCTGGCTGACACTTGCCACCAGTCTCCTTCGAAAGCTGTGGGACAGGAGCCACATCTTACCAGCAGGGCACTGTCAGGCAACAGGATATACCCATGGGAGTCCTTGCAGGACTTCATGAGGATGAACTCATATAATTGGGGATTATTTTTTCTTGGGATAACACAGCCCATATGCACAGAGATGAGATCCACACTGCACAGATGTTGAGGCTTTTCTGGCTTAGAAGAAGTCACACGCCCAACAGGAGCCAAAATCTTTCCCGATGATTCCGTAAGCATAGCTTTCAGGAAACCCACAAGGGACAAGACTGTTGGCAGAGTTATGACACTTGTGAAATCCAAAAGCATGATGTTCCCATCAGCTGCTTATAGTTCAATTCATCATCTCTTCCAAGGTAGTAGAAACTTATCAATCATAAGTCATCATGACCATGAACAATGTTGCTTGGTAACACTGAAACGTACCATCTTCATCTGTTGCCAGGGAACCAGAGCTAGGAGTTTAACAGAGTGGTGGACTCTCTTGCAGCAGGGTGAAGGCTCTTGTTAGCCTCTTGGCCACACTGCTTCTAACGTGTTCTCCAACACATTCAAGATCCTCCACCTTTACTGTCTTCCATCCAGCTAAGGCACCTTCGTCTCTCACCAGGGCTCATCTCCTAACATCCAGATTCACCTACTAACCAACAAACACACATAGTCCTTGGAGCAATCCATACTCAACCTGACAACCAGAAGTGCTTTTTAAAATACTGTGATCACGTTTAAGCTCTGTTTAAGCCCTTCCTTTGGTTTCCTGTCACCTTTGGAGTAAAGCCCCAAGTTATCAACATGTTTACAAAACACATCACACTCCTTTCCCTTTGGTTTTCTAATCTGCAACCACACAGGGTTTTTCTCTAGTCCTCAAATGTTCCTGGCACACATCACACACTCTTTTCTCCCACACAGCTGAGCACAAGCTGCTCTCTGACTGCACCCCACTTCCCCTACCTAGCCAACTTCCATGTATCCTATTACTATCAAGTATTGTTGTGAGGTGTAGTTAATACTTGTAAAGCACATAGTCTGCATTACTTAGTTGTTATCCAGATATGAAGGCATTAGAGAAGCCTTTCTTAGTCTTCAGCCTATGTTAAATCCCCCTGTTATGTATATTCCCATTGAATCAAGTCTCTTTTCAGATCACTCAGCTCCTTTTCATTCCTTTCTCAATGTCCTCCCTTCACGCTCAACAATAAGCTCCAGGAGAGCAAATGCTCTGTGTTCACCACTGAATCTCTAGTGCTGGCAAACAGTAGATGCTCAATGAATATTTGTTTATTAATGAAGAAATAAATAATTACTCCAGTTTAAACCATGTATAATTTGGAGGATCCATATGAAAATATCTTATTAGAAACTGAAAAGAATCTAAAGCCAAAAATGACTGATTACTGATAAATCATTTTGAGAGCCATTGACCTAAAGATGAAAGTGAAAGATATTGAGATTACTCCAAAGCAACAAATAGGCAGCAAAAACATTCAAAAGCCATTCCTGGCCAGGCTCCGTGACTCACACCTGTAATTCCAGCTCTTTGGGAGGCCAAGGCAAGAGAATCCCTTGAGCCCAGGAGCTCAAGACCAGCCTGGGCCACTTAGTAAGAGCCCCCCCATCTCTACAAAAAATAAATAGCCAGCTGTGGTGGTACGTGCCTGTAGTCCCATATACTCAGTAGGTTAAGGCCAGAGGATTGCTTGAGCCTAGGAGTTTGAGGTTTCAGCGAGCTATGCTTCCACCACTGCACTCCAGCCTGGGTGACAGAATGAGACTCTGTCTCAAAAAGAAAAAAAAGAAAGAAAAGAAAACAACATTGGTAACAAGAGCAGAGACATGTAGATGGCACTTTTGAGGGGTCAAGCAAGCTTTTTATACACGTATATGTATATATGCATACATACATATTGCTATGAGAATTAAATTAGTTAATATATGTCATGTCCTTAACAAACAAAGAGAGTAAAACCTACATAGGTATTTCTTGTAACTAATACCAGTGAATAGAGGATTTACCC
This sequence comes from Mandrillus leucophaeus, assembly GCF_000951045.1. Classification (NCBI taxonomy): domain Eukaryota; kingdom Metazoa; phylum Chordata; class Mammalia; order Primates; family Cercopithecidae; genus Mandrillus; species Mandrillus leucophaeus. The sequence goes on along the minus strand of NW_012101754.1, from coordinate 1,020,820 downwards.
TAAGAATAATATTGACATATTGTGAAAACACTTTGGTGTCACTCTAGGGAAAACTGTGACATAAGGAGCAATCTGTGAACTAAACATCAGAGCTGAAATTCTGGGCCTGCCACATTTTAGTTATGGGATGTTAACTTCTCCAATATCACTCAATTTTTCATTTATGAAAGAAAAAATAGTAGAAACAATCTCTTAGAGTGGCTGCCATGACAATGGCGTAAGATAAACCACCCAGCACAACAGATATTTTATGAATTTATGCCCAGTATTCCATTATTGGAAAGCTAAGCATGTGGGAGTTATTTATATCCTACTGCTCAAGGTCATCACCAAGGTCTGACTGCAAAAATTCAAAAAATTCTAACCTCAGGCATAAACAGGTTAAAAGGGCTTTTCCCCTCAACTCACAGAGAAAGGAAAGAAGAAAGTATTTTTGTCAAGTTTCAAATGTCTTATCATTGGTTAGAGAGAGAACAGGCATATAGATGATTGATATAGACAGATAGATAGATAGATAGATAGATAGATAGATAGATAGATAGATAGATAGATAGATAATGATGGATGGATGGTGCCTCAGCCTTCCAGTAAGACACACATTCTACTAACCATTAGTTATTTTACCTGATCCTGTCCCTCATCCCACCCTCCACCATCCAATAGGACCTATGTAACAAGCCTACATATGTACCCCTGAATTTAAAATAAAAGTCAGAAAAGACACACACTCTGTTTGTTTCCCCCAATAATAGTGCCCACTGCCTCAAAATAATTATCTTAAAGGGATATAATTATTTTCTTGTAATGTGATTCCATGTCCACCTCCCTTCATTGATACTGGAAACGTGGAAATATCTGTAATTCACATGCACCAACCTCAGCGATATGAATTTTTTCAGGAATGCAATACAAGAATAATGTTGACCCACATTCCTGGCCATGGAGGTGCTCAGATCAGCACTCTACTCCCAGGACTCTCAGTTTTGCAGGTTACCTTTGCTCACTACCCTCTATCTGCCTCACTCATTCTCTAGACAGTTTATTAATGCCAGTGAGCTCTTCTTTGGGTACGAGAGGCATCATGGAATCTGAGCATACACCGCTTGTGATTTTTAAGTGTAATCTTACTCCATTTTTTCAAGTTTGTGGGTGATACTATACTTTCTCCTACCAGTGTTTATAAATAAAGTAATGAAAATCATGTTAAAATGCTGACCTGCCCCAAAACCTTTCACTGTCATAAAGTATCCTAGTACTTAGATGCAATGATCTTTTATTGATAGTGTACTGCGTACTTTCACATACCTGCTAAATCAAGAGTTCGGGGAAATAAAGGTCATTACAAACCTAATTGTATATTGCTTTTAGGTTCAATGGTATATTGCTTTCTGTTTATCTTATTTTTAACAGCAACTGAAAAAGCAAGAGTCAGTAGAATAAGAAAGGCAGGTAAAGCATGCAGGTAGCATACAGCTGTGAGAAAGGTTACTACCTCCACAGACCACACCATCGAGGTCTTCACAGCGGCGATCATCACACTCACAAGTCTTGCCATACACCCGGCGATCTCCTGGAGGGTAGCAGGTGCATTTGCCACATTCACATTTACCTGGAAAGTATAAAGAAAGTGCACACTTATGAGGAGAGTCCCAGAATCACTAAGGCTTTCAAGGAGGCAAGCACATTATTAAACCCAAATCTCCTAGAACAGTTCTAGTCTGTGCCTGAGAATAGTTACACAAATACACATTTCCAACTTCAAAAAGAAATTCTGTGGTGGTCTGGAGTGGAAGTGGCAGTCGCTGTCTCAGAAGTCATTCACATTTGCTATTCTCTAATTTTTGTTTCATTCATTTTTACATAAATCCATTATAAAACTCTCTGGCTATGTCATATACAACTTAGCTTGATGATTCCTTGAACATAACATAATACATTATATATACTGACATAATTTAGCATAATGTGGTCATTTTAAAAGGTTTTAATCTTGGATCTAACTACTCCATGAGAAAAAAAAGTATTCACAGGTATGTTTCAATGTGCTGTTTTAGTGATTATTTGTAATCAGTTTTATAGTTCTTAGAACTTATTTTAGCACAGAACATATGTCAAAGCACATAATCTAAATATCTTTATTATCCTCATCTTAAAATTTAAAATTATAAATATTTTTGCAATGAATTTGGTTCATAGTTTGGGAACCCCTTAACTAGTCCCATTATGCTGAGTTTCGTCATGATTTCTTGAGTGGTAACTATGTGTAAAACACTATAATTCCCCGCATGACATCATTTCATTTTCCAGTACCACACATTGACTAGAACCATTTTACTAAACAGGAAATCAAGACGTATAGAGGCCAAGTAACTTTCCAATGGTGAATCAGCTAGGAAGAAATAGATTCAAAATTTACATCCATTCTCATTAACCTCAAAGTTTGTGCAACTAACCATTAAACCACATTGCATCTTAATGTACACCTAATGCAGCACCAGAAGGCTATATGAGAAAGTAAATTTCTTTTGTTTGAGGAATCGCTACTGGTTTGCCAGAAATTCACTTGGGTGGCAGTGCTCTGAGACATCTGTTACTCTCTGTCATTAGCCCAACCATCATAATTACACACCCACTGAAATAATCACAAGATGCTTCAGGGCTGACCTTGCAATGTTGTTAGTCACTCTGTTGCTGAACTTGTATCTTGTTAAAGAAATTCTGAGTTGTGGATGATGGGAGAAAGAAAAATTAGTATCTAGGATCATATAATTTCAGAGCTGTAATTAAAGATAATCTAATGTAATGATTCATAATATTTTCTAGCTGACATGATGGGGTCACGATCCCTTTGAGAATCTGGTGAGAGACATGGCAATACAGTGTTGTGCTGGCTGACCTTCGACTAATCTCTACTTGGAGGTAGTTCCAAGTTCAGCAGGAGGCAGGGGGTTCCCTCCTTCAATGATACTCCCTCTTCCTATACCCTGGCAGCCAGAACAGGGACACATTAGACACCCTTGGTCAGGGCTTTGATTCTTGAGGGTGAAAGCAAAGGCACAGTGTCCGTGGGCAACATGGGAAGTGCAACAGCATAGCAATGTCTGGGAGCCATGAAGCTCAGCATGCAGTGGCTGACATTCAGAAGTGATGGCAGCAGGAACTGGTCCTTGGCAGTGACTTTCTTCCCCAGGTTGCTGCAGGAGCTAATTGTTCAAAGTTGCATTCGGAGTCTAAAGCCTTCTAATAAAATCTTTTTTATCCCTTTTAATGAAGTTGGTTTCTTTGTTTGCAATCAAGAACCATAACTGGCAGAACACAGATCTATCCCTGGAAAGATATACCAATACACACTTTTTAGGTAAAATTTCAGAAGGATCCATGACTTCCTTCAATTTATTTAATAGATGAGGAAACTCAAGCATGGTGGGGCTAAATGATTTTCCCAAGGCCAACTCTCTATCTATTAGTAGTGTTGGTTTTAGAACCTAGATTTTCTGAACTCCAGTCACCTTCCGATGTGCATAAATGCTCTAATATTTTTCATGGGTGGATGTGCAAATGATTCCAATAATGCAGGCTGTGGGGAGAGAGAAGCAAACTGTAGTACCATCAGCAGTGCGGTCTGGATATGGTGAACTGTTCTTTTGCAGACAGATGTGGGAAGCCATGATCATCAGTTGCATTATTCCTGAGCGGCAATGCATTCCAGTTACAGAGACAGAATCAGTTTCTACGTTTCAGGGCATACGTATTTATGGTGAAAAATTTATTCACATTTTAAGGCATATAGTAATTTTCCTGAATATGCTTTATTGGCTTCTGTGCCTCTTCAGAAAAGATGAACTAAACACTGGCATATGTGTTCAGATTTCAACATTCCACTGTTTTCATTGCGGATAATTTCTGTCCTCTATTTTTGTGTAAAGTTATACAATAAAGTGTTAATATTCTGCATCAGCACATTTTCTTTCCTGATAAATTACAATCCACTATCTTTTTTAAATGTCAGAGAATATATTAACCAATGTCCAATTCTTTTTTCACCATGTATCTATTGGAGTTTTAAAATGACTAATATTAAGGCAACTATGAGATGAATTAACTTTTTGCATGTAATCCTAATATAGTTTATAAGATGCAGTGGCTTCTGACAAAAATCAAAAATAATGCATTAGGATGGGCACAAAAAATAGAATAAGACGTACTGTTTGGTAGCACAATAGGGTGACTACAGTCAGTAATAACAATTGCATATTTTAAAATAACTTACAAAGTGTAACTGATTTGTAACTCAAAAGGATAAATGCTTGAGAGGGTAACCCATTCTCCATGGTGTACTTATTTCAAATTTCATCCTTTGTCAAAACATTTCATATCTCCCACACATACATACACCTACTATATATCCACAAAATTTTTTAAAAATTTAAAAATTAAAATATAATACATTAGGAAAGGCTAATTTATTGCAGACAGAGAGGTTAAAAAAAAAAAAGAGTAAATTCTTCATGCACTCCATATTTTTTTGTTTTTTTAGAGACAGAGTCTTGCTCTGTCACCCAGGTTGGAGTGCAGTGGCGTGATCTCAGCTCACTGCCTCCTGGGTTCAAGCGATTCTCCTGCCTCAGCCTCCTGAGCAGCTGGGACTACAGGCACACGCCACCGTGCCCAGCTAATTTTTGTAAGTTTATTATTTTGCTGCCTCAGTTCACAGCTTCTATTTAGCCACTACCATGAATCACTACCAATTTTGTTTCAGTCATTATCGTATACCTATCAGGTATATTTCCAATCATTCTTCAAGGTCCAAAGAAAACTTCAACAAATCTGTGACACTGACACCCTCTGACTCACACACCTTCACGAATTCAATAAAGTCAACTATGTTTCTTACGTGTCCTCATATTTTTTTTTTTTTTTTGGTAGAGTCTCACTCTGTCACCCATGCTGGAGTGCGGTGAGTGCAGTGTTGCAATCTTGGGTCACTGCAACCTCCGTCTCCTGGATTCAAGCAATTCTCTTGCCTCATTCTCCAGAGTAGCTCGGATTGCAAGCATGCACCACCACGCCCAGCTGAGTTTTTTTTTTTCTATTTTTAGTAGAGACAGGGTTACACCATGTTGGCCAAGCTAGTTTCGAACTCCTGGCCTCAAGCAATCCACCTGCCTTGGCCTCCCAAAGTGCTGAGATCACAGGTGTGAGCCACTATGCCCAGTCATCATAATGTTTTGAATCAATATTTATTGAACACATGCATTAAACAATAATCATATATAAATACTATAGAAATATTCACACAATACATGAGCATTAATGGTAGAAATTGAATCTGAAATAGTATATCTCTCCCAGAATAGGTATTCATTTTCAATTGCCTGAATACCTTCATTTGTGTTTTCCATGGTTAGATCAATTAAATATGTCCCATGACAAACTCATCATCTGTATTCACAAACCTACTCCTCTTCTTGGGTCTTTTGTGAAATTTCACATAATCCACTTTCATAAAACATACATATGATTATGTAATTCCCTTGCATAAATCCCTCTGATGGCCCCACGTAACCTTCAAAGCAAAGGCTAGATTCTTCAACAGAGTTTTCCACATAAGGTCCAACTTACCTTTCCAAGCATATATCCAGGAATTATTGTGCACTCATGTTCAGAGAGATTATGTTCCCTATTTCTTCCCTCTGTGGTGCTCACCGCCATTTTCTCTGTAAAGTCCTACTCAGTGTCCCATAGCCAGCTCAAATCTAATCTCTCTGAAACCTTCCTTGCCATCCCTGGTTGGTTACCTGGAAGAACTGTCACCTCTCTGATCCCACAGCCCTTTGTCTTTACCCCTAGTAGAACACTGAATGCAAAGTTTAAACTAGATAAGCAAGTGCCTCAACCCAATCGTAAGTGATAAAATCACTATGGTCCAGACTAACAGTAAGATTTGTATCTTGTTAGCAGCCAACTAAGTTCTCCCTTAATGTAGTAGAAGGACGCTGACATACATGTTTATTGACTTGATTTCAGATAAGAAATTGAGTCCAATCTTTTTGTTTACTAAATGATATTATTATTATTTCAGTGATTGTTTTACTGCTATGGAGATACAACTGTGGCTTCTGAAATCGATATCAAATTAATACTCTCATATATGAGAAAGAAGGATAATGGAAATCTGCCTTTCCAGCACTGTGCTATTTTATACAACATATTTAAAAGAAAATGTAAAAAAAGAGATACCCAAAGAAATAAAAATAAAGCAAGTAATTTGCAAGGAGACAATTCAGTAACAGACAGAAAGGAGCATAGAAGTAACTGTGTGAGAAGAAATTAATTCAGCCAATATCATCAATATCATCCCACCAAACTTATCTGAAATTTACTCTACACTGAGTCTGCCTCCTCTTATTAAGTTTTAATAAAGTAGATAATCTTTAGGCACATACAAAATCATTCCAATGATATCATTTCATAAAGAACTGCAATTTTTATGAATTATATTTTAAAGCTCATTATAAGCTATCAAAGAAGAATAATGAACTAAGGCAGATTTTTAGAAGTTCCGATCAAAATAGATTTTACTTAAAAATTCAAACAAGTTCAGACTCTGAACTTGTGTAAAATACAGACAAATTATAAGTCAAGATATAAGCACAATTTATAGCTCTATGTGCAGGTAATCATTTTAATATAAACTCATAATTTAAATCTCTTTAAATTTATATTTTCCCACAATCATTAAGATATAAGATTCAGATAAAGTGTCTATTTTCACCTTAGAATATGTTTTTTTCATAAGAACTAGATTAAAATGTGAAAACCTTGATTCACTTACTCCAAAATATTTTATATAAAATTCAACAAATATTTAAGAATTTGTTTTGTATGAAATGCATGATTAGATATGGGAGTGCATTGTTAAATAAAAGATATATATATGCCTCTAAAGTCTGCGATTCTATAGCATTTATCTCATTTTACTGCATATTGACTACCAAAAATGTGGAGGAATGATTGATTATATCACCAAAATTAAACCCTAAATATTTTGACCAGCATTACTAATTTCATAATAAAAAAATGCTACTAGTATGAAACTAAAAGATCACAATATATTTAATAATTGCTTTATAGAATATATAGACAGCTAAAATTTACTAGGACAGGATCTCATTCTAACCTTAAGCCCAATCTTCTATATAACTATCTCAAAATATTTAAAGTATTCATTAAAGAGGAAGCTTAACATTTTAGAATGTTATATATGTATTCTTGAATAGCATTTTGTATATTGAATATATTATATGTAAAACTAATTCTGGAAATAAAACTCTGCTCTTGGTTTATAAAATAGTTGCCACTTGAATATTTGTCTGAGGCCCTTCCAGACCTCACCTATAGACCACAGCACCCTCTCCCACTAGCAATGAACTGCCTTCAAAAATTATCTCAACATAATCCACATTATCTCATTCTTACCTTAAACCCAATCTTCTATACAGATATCTCAAAATCTTTAAAGTATTCATTAAACTGGAAGCTTAAAATTTTAGAATGCTATGTGTAATCTTGAATAGCATTTTAATGCTATTAGATTGAATATATTATATGAAAAAATAATTCTGGAAGTAAAAACTCTGCTCTGGGTTTATAAATCACTCAGCACTTGAATATTTGTCTGAAGTTCTTCCAGACCTCACCTATAGACCACAGCACCCCCTCTAACAATGAGCTGCCTTCAAAAATTATCTTGGCATAATCCATGAAAAATATATCACATTATTTTTTCTCTTTATATGGGTGGCATATATGAGAGATTAAACCTCAAAGGTAGCTAAAAAGAGAAGCAGGAGAATAAGGAGGAGGAGGAAAAGGAGGCTTAGCTAGAACTGCTTCATTCTAATAGGGGAACACCATGGTGGTGTGGTTGCTGGGAGGAGTAACATAGGAATGGTGCAAAACATAGATGAGTAAAAGATAGAAAGCACCTTGCGTTGCAAAAGCATAGCAGCAAAGCACAATTTAAAGCAAACTTCTCGAAAAGAAGCTTGCTGTTGTTCTCTTAACTCCAGTCTCATCTCAACCCAATCCAGTTATCTCAAGATGCCGCTATGTGACAAGGACTTCTTCAGCAACGTCTCCAATGACTCCAACCCAGTGCCCAATGCTCTGTACCATCTTATATAACCTCTCGGAAGCTTTTGAGAGTTGACCTGGCCCTTTTGGGAAACACTTTCTTCTATTACCTATTCATATCATATTCATAATCATATTCATAATCTATTATGATCTATAAATAGATCATATTCATAATCTATTATTAGATTATGAATTCCTCTTAGGCTATATTACTGGATTCTCATCTTTATACAAATATCTAAATCTCGGATTGACCCATGGCTCAGCCCTAAACCTTCTCTCCTCTATATTTTCCAAAATTTCCTGCTATCCCATGGATTAAACAACTGTCTTACATGATGAACACTGTCAAATATATCACAGGCCTAGAGTCATCCCTTGAGAAGACACTATTCTATAAAATTGCTTAAATAATAATGTCAATAGGTATATATAATAATCCTTTCAAAAGCTATCCAACATTATGTTTAACAGGGAATGATCTAAGTTAGAGATGGAAGATGCTTATAATAACCACTGCTATAGTTTAAGTGCAATTTAATAAAAATTAGACAAATAACATAATAAAGAGCCAAGATCATTATTAGCAGATGGTCTGTCTTTATGCCTAAGATTTTAAAAATTACGAATGCATTTAAAGTAATAAAACATTTTGGCAAGGTGTCTTGTGACAAAATTAACATACAGAAATGATAAAATTTTTATGTGCCAACACTAGCCCAACTTAATATAATGGAAAATTGTTTCATGTACAAAAATATCAGCAATGTAAAATAAATGAACTTATAAAACATTGCACTATAAAGTCATAGTGAGGGTCATAGGAGAAGACTTATAATTTTAAAAAGGACATACTTTCTTATTGAGTAAGAAAAGTGTCTGATTTTTTCCTGAATTAATAAATCAGTATTGTACCAATCAAACTCACTGAATATTTTCAAGTTGATGAAATGATTCTCAAATTTGTCTGAAATAACAAGTATGGTAATATTCAGGAATACTTTTAAAAATAGAGTCTGTGTGCATCTATGGAAGATAAGTGGAGAAATGTCACAACGGGTAAGTTGAACAATGTAAAATGACGCTTTTTCTAAGTTAAAAATACCCAGACATCACCAATTTTACATTATTAAACTAAATAAAATGTCCTCCAACTATAGTAAAGTGTTTTACTAGTGAAAAAGGAATAAAGAGGAAGAGAGAAAAAATGTTAAAGAAATGCACACACTTAATAATAATTGGTTGGTGCTGACAGTAAACATTTTAAAATCTTCCATTTGGATTAGGAATAAGAAAAAGATAAATTTCTCTTTTAGTTCTATTCAATATTGCACTAGGTGTCTTTGTTGGTAGAATACGGTAAGGATAAAAAGATGACATAAAGAATTGAAAGAAGGAAACAAAAATTACTTAACCAAAAACTGTGCATGTAGACAATGCAAAAACTACTAACAAATAATATGGATTATTAAGAGAGTATATTAGTTGCCCTATAGCAAACATATATACAAAAATAAATCACATATGTATATACAGCATTATACAAATGAAAACTGAGATTTAAATGTGAAGAAATACTGTATGTTTATTATTCAATATTGTTAAAATACCAAATGTCCCCTAATTGATCTATAGCTTCAATATAATTACAACCATAATCTTACCAGGATTTTTTAAAGCTTAAAAGCCAATTATAACATTTATACAGAAATGGAAAGCACCAATAACCAAAATACTTATGAACAAGAAAAAGGTAGAAATACCTTTTGAAATAGATATCAAGGCTTATTTTAAAGGCAGAGTAATTTTAAAAGTTGGATTTTGGTGGAGGTGGAGACCAAGTAGAATAGAATAGAGAATCCAGAAACAGCCCCTTGCATATATGAATACCGGATTAGAACAAGGTGACACTGAAAAGCAATAAAGGAAAGATGACCTTTCACATAAATGGTGCTAGAGTAAATAACTAAAAAAGAAAATATTAACCATTTGAATTATAATGAGGAGCTTTACTACATTAGAAAATAAGAGAGTGAAAAGGTGAGCCACAGAATGAGAGATGATATCAGTGACCCACATATCTGACAACTGTCTCATATCCAAACTATTTAAAGAAGTCTAACGACAACAACAACAACAACAACAAAAAATACATAAAATCCACTAAAGACATGGGCAGGAGATCTGAATGGGCACTTCAGAAAATGGGATTGTATGACCAGTAAATGTATAAAAATACACTCCTCCTCTTATTCATATGGGAAATACAAACTAAACCACAAAAAGATTCCATCACAAACCAATTAGCATAGCAAACATTTAAAAACTGACCCTAATAAGCATTGGCAATGGTTTGGAAATATCAGACAAGTCTTTTGCAGAGGGCGAGAATATAAATTGGTAGAATAGTTTGGGGATTGTTTGGCATTATCTAGTGAAATTGGCATGCATAATCTAAGAATCAGCAATTCAATTCTTGGTTAAGTTCCCTAGAGAAAAGCATACACATGTGAAACAGGGTATGTTCCAGAATAATCATAGCAACATTACGCTTAGCAACTTCAAAGGAGAAATGCCTGAAGTGTTCATCAATTGTGGAATACTTGCATATCAGCTATATTCTTAAATGAAACACTACAGTAATTAAAAGAAAGAATTGCAAATACATGCAACGTACTGCCTGAATCTTAAGAATATAATGTAGAGTGTGATAACTCAGTCATAAAACAATGCATGCTGTTTGATGAATTCCAAAAAAGTCAAATCTAACTATCATACTGTCTGGGAATATATACCTAGGTGGAAAACTTTAAAGAAAGTTTTGGAGGTGATTACTATGAACATGAGCATAAAGGTTATCTTTTTAGGCAGAGAGTATGCTGATTCCAGAGAAGTGAGAATGGAGCTTTTGGGATTCTGGCATTCTTCTATTTCTGAACCTGGGCATGTGATTACTTTATAATGATTCATAATGCTATAAATTTATGTTATATACTTTTCTGGGCATAATGGATTATTCAAAAAATAAGTTTGATAAAATTGGTGAGTCATGTTTCAAAAATATTCATCCCCTTCACTTAACTCCTTACAACTAAATACATTTCCAGGGGTTTCAACATTCAAATTTAGAAGTTTAAGTCATAAAACTAGACAAGAATATAGGTGAGAGTTTTCATAACAGTTGGGTGAGAAAAACTATTCTAAATATGACACCAAATTAGAAATATAAAGGACAACATTAATAAATTTGACCATAAAATATTCAATATTCAATTTCTATAGAGCAACAAATAACCTAAGACTAAAATATAAACGATAAATAAGGACAAAATATTTGTACAAATAATATAGACACTAAGAAAACATTACTACATGTATGATCTAAAGTAAAAACAACTAATAATAAATTGGCAAAAGAAAAATGAACCAAGGACGAAAATGGGTTCTTCACAATAGAAGTAATATGCATTGATCATTATGAATATGAAATTACTTTTATCTTTTAGTAAACACCATGGAAATTAACTGCTAACTTGAAATAATTACACTTTTTTTGGAAAGTTACCACGTTCATTGAAATATTTGAAACTTCTGAAATCTTTGTTACTAAATTTTACTTGATATAGCCTAGAAGAAATTCTCATTCACAGATTTTTTGGAATGTTATCCATAGGGTACTGCAAGATTTATATAAACAAAATACTATTATTTTAATACTAGAAAGACAAAGTCGAACTTTTCTTCTGCTTATAGGGTAAGTCAGTATAACTAAAGTGTAAGACAAAATGAAAAAGAGTAGCTTGTGACCTTTATAAAATGCAGATTGCCTCATTTGCATTATTACAAATAGAAAGATTAAAACTGTAGTAATTTCATTGGTTTACATCCTGATTAATTGCTGGAGTGCAGTTACAGTAGAAATAATCATTTAATTATTTCATAAAATCGGAGACTGTTAGACATAGAAGAGTAACGAAGGGTGATCAAGCCCAACTAGCCCCACAATTTACAGATGTGGAAAATGAAGTTCTGAGAGTGACGTAATACGTGATTTGCTCAAAATTATAGAGTGAACCAAAGATGTTTAGGTCATCCCTCAAGGTCAGAGGGTAAAAGAAGAAACGGAAAGGTCATCTGTTTTTCCACAATCACTTATTTAACTATTGTCTGTCTTATTTTTTAATAGGTAAAAATTCTTGGATGAGTCATATCTGGAAGCATTGCCTTATGGAAAGGTGTCAATTTCTGGTAGAGGTTAATTTTCTAAAACTGGTATAAGGTAAAGATTGTGAAATTGTGAAGTGTGACATTTGTTTTTCGAGCTATATTCCTCTTCCTCTTTTCTCTCCCTCTCTGCCTCTTCTTGATCCTCTCTCTACACCCTCCCTTTCCCATCTGAGTATTCTCTCCCAACACACACACACACACACACACACACACACACACACACACCCCACCTTCACTCCTTCCCTCTTTCTTCCAGGTTTTTCTTTTCTTCTTGAATTCCCCCTTTTTCATAATCTCAACCACAACCAATATCTCAAGCCTTAGACTTTGACATCTCCTTCCCTCACTTTCTTTGATTTTCTCCTTTTAAGGTCTAATTTCCACAGGACACAGGCTTCAAACCAGCAGGGACTAAGTTTCTAGATCTTAGATGGGGAGATAAGAAGACAAAGAAGACAGACACAGCCGCCCACTAACCTCATGGATTAACAATCAAGAGAGTCCTCAGATAACTAATTCAGGAAAGTCATTCTTTATTCAGGACCAATTACCTCTCTTCTGCATGACCACCAGTAACATTTTTGCACATTTGTGAAAGGATGAAAATCTGCAAAGTCAGAAGCCACAGGGTAGATGCCTGGACTTGAACTGCTAGTGTTAAAAATTGTAATAATCTCCAGAAACTATGACTGAATATGCGACACACACACACAGAGGCACATGCACACACATACACACACACATTTCATCCCTATATGGTCACATTTCAAGTGTTCAGCTGAAGAATACTAACTTCCTTCTAACTACCCCACATAGAGAATACACATGTTCTTGCTCAAGAATAGGTTCAGCAGGGCTCACAATCTTAAATGTCTGCATTACTTTGATCATTCCCCAGACACATTTTGACTATCAACTATGGGGTAAGTATCATGCTAGATATTGAGATACAAAAGAAAGATGTTTAAACACTTTTACTAGCAGGGGAAATGAAGATAAAATGCACACGCACACAGGGCCGGCAGGGTTAGAGAAAGTTTCTGGCAAAGATAATGTGGGGTTGAGCCTTAACGTGTTTGTTTAAGTGTCTAAAAGGGAAATACATTTTGTGGCACACATAACAATTAAAATCGTGGGCACTAACTTTTAACAGGTCTGGATTTTAATCTTGGCGCATACACAACTAAATGTGATTCCTTGGAAGAACAAGTTAAACCTCATTCATTGTGGCTGCATAATGGGAGTAAAAATAATACCCATAGCACAGGATGATTGTAAGGGCTAAATGTTGCAATGTGTACAAACTACACAGTACAAGGCTTGGCACATAGTAAGTGTTCAACAAATATTAGATATTATTATCATTATATTTTGATAAATAAAACACAGCTGGGAGGCTTGGAGTTCAATTACTCACATACAATTTGTTCACTTCCTTTTTCATTGTACTTTTCTGTGCAAACAAAAAATAAGTGTATTCCCCGACCCAGAATGAGATGATTTCAGGAGACCACTGTATCATCAAATGCACCTGCTGCGGTGGTAACAGCAGGCACACTCTCCATGACCTTATTTTTTTTTTTTCACTTTTTAAAATGATAAAAACCACACTTGCAGTACATGCTCAATAGTTGGGGAGTAATTAGAGGCTCACATAAAACAGAAAATAGATGAGCACTTTACTAACATAGTCCTTCTTTGCCTAAAATAATAGGTTTGCCATAGCAACCTGATTGCACTAGAAAAAGCGCCTGCCAAATGCATCCTAAGTTCCCTTGCAATTTCTATGAGAAGGAATTAAACACTTGAGAACTATAATATTCTGTACCATTTCAGCTAAGTACAAATATTTTTGTGAGAATAAAGTAATCTTCCTTCAGACATTTGAAAGTGAAGAGGCACCTTCACCTTCCATTTCAAAACAGGCAGTAAAACTTCTTATAATGCAAGCCACGTTGACATTACAGATCAATCGTTAGCCAAGAAAAAGTTGCTCATGACTTCAAAATACAGATAATTGTCGATTCTTCTATTTGTGTTTTCTTAGTACACAAGGATTAAAGTAATTAATCATGGACTATGTGAGGAACCAAGACATTTAAGCAAATGCTGTACTAATACAATTTTCTCTTCTCTGTCTTAGAGTGTCTAAAATTGAACATGGGAAGAGAAATACCAGGCCACACTCATCTCTAAAGGTTTTCTAAACTATGGAGCAAAATATCACAGAGGAGGTCATTTAGTACTCTAACAGATTATCTCGTTATTTGAACCTTAAGGTGGCTTCTACAACACCACCAAAAACTATTCAAGATTCACTTTTTTCTAACAAGAAGGCTATAAATTAGGCAGTAATATTATACTCACATACAAAAGTAACTTTGAAACTGAGTCAATGAATGACTGAGCTAGGATATGTAGAGCTGAAGTTCTTGACCAGTGTAGTCCACCATGAAGCAGCCTATGTAAATTAGAGTAAAAAATCTCCTTTTTTTCTAGCTGGCAAACCCCACTGATTGGTCATCGGGCAGTGCCCTGCTTCTGAAACAAGGCTATGGATTTCTGAATACGTAAGTCCTATGAAATACTGGCTGATCTTTGACATTGACTTTAATGATTTCATTCCAGATTGTAAACAAACACACTCAACTGTAATTCACCATAAAATTACTTTATGAGATAAATGCTGAAGGATACACACAGGCAATCAATGCCATTCACCAGTGAAAGAAAGTGTTGTTGTTGATATAATCAGATAAATGTTTCTATAGAAAGTGTTTCTCGGCCAGGTGCGGTGGCTTACGCCTGTAATCCTAGCACTTTTGGGAGTCTGAGGCAGTTGGATCACGAGGTCAGGACATGGAGACCATCCTGGCTAACATGGTGAAACCCCATCTCTACTAAAAATACAAAAAATTAGCTGGGCGTGGTGGCACGTGCCTGTAATCCCAG
>NW_012101754.1:1003089-1004886 GCF_000951045.1 Mandrillus leucophaeus | reverse complement strand
TTTGACCAATGAAATCAATAGAAAAATACATAACATACTTTCCCTCACAAATAGGCTAATCTTTTAAAATTAAGAAAAATTTACCATAAAACAACAGTTTCTTCTAGCTTATCTTTTATTAGTCTTTGTTTTTGACTCTACCAAAATATACTTCCCCAAGTCGCAGACATTAGAAAGAATATTGCATACATATGAGTTTACACATATGTGAGACTGTATGTGTATATGTACATGTGAATTTGGGATGATGCAAATTCATGTGAGCAACTTATCCTCAAATAGTTTATGCAAAAATGCTCTTTTTACTATTCTTAAGTCTTCTTTCTAAGTTTGAAATTATTTCAAAATAAAAAATAGTTTATAATTTAAAAATACATAAGTAAAACTCTATACATAATTTATGTAGTCAAACGGTATTTTCAAAAATAAGGTCGTATCAATAATCATATATACACCTACTCATACATTTTATATCCAGTTTTGGAAAACAGTTTTTAGAATCATATTCAGGATGTAAGCCGTTTTTATCTATGAAGCCGTGTCAAACATATGCAGAGCCTGGGAACTGTATAGCCCCAAATGCCAGAAACATAATAAGCTTAAGTGTAAGGATATAGTAAATTTGCTTCAACTTTGCCATTTTACAGCACATTCATCATAGGTAGGATTAATAAGTAAGAGTTACAGAGAAGCAGAGTTTAACATACTATAATAAAATAGGATTCTACCCATCAGAGTAGTCCTGAATGGAATGGATTAGCACAAGGGGGAATACATTTCTCCTTGCGGATAGAAGTGAAGCCAGGAAGTTCGTATTTCATAAAGGTTGATCGTTTGTGCTCTGGAGTATGAGAGATCTAGGAGAGAATTCCCTATCTACCACTTAAAAGCGCTATAATTTTAGGAAATAATGATCCTCCCTACTTCCAAAAATTCAAAATTAAGAGTATCTACATAACTGCCTTTAAAGAGGTTGAAATAGAAATCTATTTTCACAAGTACTACTATTTGGATTTTCTGGGTACCACTGTGATATAAGGTTGTGGTACAGTGCCTGAACAGCTTTTGAAAATTCAAGGACTATATAACCTAAAGAGTAAAAGCCTTCCACAAATAGACCTACACATATTATATTTTATATTTTTGTATATGAAAGTGGTATATGGTTTTTTCACACCTAATAGGTTTCTCATTCTACAATGAATTTCTGCTTTCTTCTTTTTTCCCCTCTGCCAACAATATGTTTCAGATAACTCATGCTTCCTCTATTAAGTAGTGCTAATTCTTTATTTATATATTTATTTATTTAGAGACAGAGTCTCACTCTGTCACCCAGGCTTGAGTGCAGCAGTGTGATCTCGGCTCACTGCAACCTCCACCTCCCAGGTTCAAGCAATTCTCATGCCTCAGCCTCCTGAGTAGCTAGGATTACAGGCATGTGCCACCACGTCCAGCTAATTTTTGTATTTTTAATAGAGATGTAGTTTCAACTGGAGTTGGCTGGTCTCCAACTCCTGGCCTCAACTGATCCACCCACCTCAGCCTCCCAAACTGCTGGGATTACAGGTGTGAGTCAATGTGCCCGGTCAGTAATGCTACCATGCTTCTTTAATTTAATGGTAATTTAAATAATATCTTAAAAGAATATCTTATACTGACATTATTCTTCAACAGACTCCTTTTGCACCTTGAAGTCCTATTGGAATTTTTGTCTCTATTGTAAGAAATAAATTTTAGATTAGCAAAAATCCAATAAACAGTATTAAGTAAACCCAAAGGCAACCAGGATTTAAGTGG
>NW_012101754.1:999252-1003039 GCF_000951045.1 Mandrillus leucophaeus | reverse complement strand
TCAACTGGAGTTGGCTGGTCTCCAACTCCTGGCCTCAACTGATCCACCCACCTCAGCCTCCCAAACTGCTGGGATTACAGGTGTGAGTCAATGTGCCCGGTCAGTAATGCTACCATGCTTCTTTAATTTAATGGTAATTTAAATAATATCTTAAAAGAATATCTTATACTGACATTATTCTTCAACAGACTCCTTTTGCACCTTGAAGTCCTATTGGAATTTTTGTCTCTATTGTAAGAAATAAATTTTAGATTAGCAAAAATCCAATAAACAGTATTAAGTAAACCCAAAGGCAACCAGGATTTAAGTGGCCAAGATACTAGAGAAAAGAGGACCATTGGAAAGTGACTTCTACCTTCTATCCAAATAATCTCTTTGATGCATTTGTCAATTCTGAAACTATTCGGGGCAAGAGGTTGAAATGCCAAGGAGAAAACAATATCTAAAATATGAATAAACGAGGCAGAGCTTTTGGCTTTTCGCTCTTGCTGCAAATACAAGTTTAATAAGCAGAAGAAAGGAGAGAGGAGAGCAGCTGTCTCTCTCTTGCCAGAGAGAGGTGTCTGAAAAGGAAAGACCTGCTGGTGGACCTGCTGGATTCTATAGGCAAGCTTGAGAAGGCGATGACTGATTTATGTAGCACCCACAGATTGATTGGATCAGGTGTGACATTTACACTGTGTGTGGTAAGGCTGGTCGCCCCACCCTAATCTTATTAGGCCAATGGGCTTTCCACTTGGCCAGCGCCATCTTGTTTGCTCCTTACTGTACTTGTGGCTGGCAAAGGGAGGATGGAGCCGCCATTTTGAACATACCTATTCCCAGGTAGTTTCTTTATATTGGCACAACTGCCGGCAACAGGCTGCTGTTTGTAAGAAAATAAAATGATTTGGGGGCTGCTTTTCATTAAAAGGAAAACTTTACTGAGGACTCCCATATTCTCACTGTCTGCCTAAGTAATTTCTTCTTAACTCCTGTATCAGAAGAATTCAAGATCCAGTCTAGGCTACAGCTAGGTAATAAAAAAGAAAAAACAATGCACAGGGCCACCATCTAACAAGTATATTAGAGTTTTTCTTTAGAAACATAATTTTTCTCTCTGCAGTCATCCCAATCTTTACTAAAGATAATAAGACTAATTTGTTTGTAAAATAAGTTTAATTTTGTCAAATGTGACTGAATTATTTACATAAATGCAGCAAGAATAGTGATTAAACACATAGTAATCTCAGATTGGGCCCTTAAATATCTCTTGAGACTAAAAAGCCAAACCAAGGCAGTCTTCAGGTTTTGTCTGTAGTACCTATAAACAACTTAAATATCACATCTCAGTCAAAACCTTTGTAATAGAGGCGATATTTCCAGTTCTACGCTGTTATAAAGAGAGCAGATTCTTATTGAATTTATGCAAATATACTGCCATTAAAAAATACAAGAATAGTCATGCAGTTCTGAATTTTGATGGGATCAAATAGGGATAAAAAGTAAATTTTTCCACTTTTGTTTACAAAGGTATACTTTACCAAATAGCCATAAACTATAGTTAGCTTAAGAGACAAAGTTTCCTTAAATCTGCAACTGAAACATTTAAGAACCAACAATGTTTCAAATAAAAGTCATAAGACATCATCTTCATTAGTTATCTCACTTCATGTAATTAATTTTCGTTCTGCTTGATTTTGATTAGCAGTTTCATGAATGTATCAGTTTCTTTATCAGAGTTCTGGAAATTTTTGGTTGGCCTACCGAGGTTAGGGTTATTAGAAACCTGTAAGCAAGAGTAGTTACCAGAGTCTTTTCTAGGCATCTGAATGCAGATGTGTTTAGAGAAGAAACAAAAATGTAACTGTAGATGACAAAGATTTAGAATAACTATGGTTTAAAAATCTGATGAATTTGAACTCTGTAGAGTTCATTATGATAATGACACAATTGATGAAGAAATTCAGTTATTTCTATCACATATAACATTTTAAGATAACAACCAGAATGATGGTTGACAGCATCCAACCAGAGCCATCAGCCTTCTATAAATTTTACATAATCTTTAGAACATTCACATCAATAACATATTCATATAAATATAACTTGAAAAAGATTTAGCATCACTCTATTATTTGACAATGCTTCCCAGACAACCCAACATATTAAATAAGCCTAATTCATTTAATAACTCTTTCATAAGATGAGAGACACATCCTTCAGAATTTCCTGACTAGAAATTCCCAAAGTTAATTTGAAGTCAAAAAGACTTAATTTAGAACTTTGATACTGGGGAAGCTTGCCAAAGATATCAAAAGGTTTAAAACATTTAATTAAAACAGAATCACATGTCATCGTGAAATAATAGTTATTCACTTAACTAGAGTGACAAAAAATGTCAAAAATAAATACAGAAAATTACAAGGATGTAAGAAAACTTTAACTCTTTCAAAGCTCAGTTTTCCTCACTAATGAAAAATCTAATAAGACAACATAAAGCACAGGGAATTATCTTGATAAAACACAAAATATTTGTTTCTTAGGCCCATCACCAAAAGGTTTAAAAACACACACAAACACAAACCTCCTGCACTGTGATTGTGTCTCCTTATGGAAGTCCATTTAAATAACCTGGAAGTTGAACCCAATGCAAAGATACCAGAATTCTCGAAGACACTGGAATTGACTGCCCGAGGTTATGAGTGCAGCTGATATCATAGAAGTAAACAAGAAAACGAGTACCTTGAGCAAGGTAATTTGTGGCTCTCACAAAAAGTAAAAGCATGCACAATTGCCTCATTACATGGAACAATTCAGACACATCAAGAAAAGCCAAGAGAACAGAATCAAGTTATCCCAGAGGAAGACATTGCTCTTTGGGCCTTCAAGACATTTTCCAGTATCAGACCACAGAGGCAGAGTAAGAACTGGAGGGGGAAAAAAAGGCAGTAGCAGCTGACTAAAAAGTTAATGGAGAGAGTCATGACTTTAACACTATGAAAAGATGTACCTCTGCAGGAAGAGAAGGAGGAAGAGCTAGAGGCAATGATGTGTGACCTGCAAATTATGTGCAGTGAGATACAGCAAAAAGTTGAACTTCTGAGACAGGAATCTGAAAAGCTTCAAGAGGAAACTCCATTTTGTGAAATTAAATTGGTATTTTAAAAGAACGTAGCAATTTTAATCTGGAATTGGGAAAAATAAATAGAAACGGGCAAAACATGCAGTTCAGAAAATGATCGAAAATTAAAAGAAAAAAATTTTACAATTAAAAATAAAAACTTTCTGCATATTTCACTGAGAGCAGATCAATAATCCAAGAAAACTGTGTTGCTTTAAACACAGAGGACTAGATTCTAGTTTTGTATCAGTGTATTAATGTTCAATTTTAGAAAGAATTGTAAACAATTCTCTTCTAACTTAAGCCAACTCGATCGCACACAAATTCCTTTCATAAGATTATACTTTACAAACCTTTGCATTCTCCTCAGACCTTTTATGTCTTGGTTAAGCCTTCAGTTTTCTCCTATATTTTCTTGTTTTTAAATTCTACCTTAGCACAAACATTTATTTTTCTTATTTCCCTTTATCATTCTGACCACACAATATTATTTTTCATATTATTCACTTTCTGCTTTTAACTTCTTTACCTAAAAACACTTCCTCATAACCTTCTTTGCAGCCCTCTCTCTCCCCTAATTACTGGCTTCTTTTTGCTTTGTTGTTACTTCTTTTAATATTTTGAAATAACCCTTAAATTAGACAAAATTATCCTTCCTTCCCTACCAAAATTTAAATATTTCCC
>NW_012101754.1:990056-998398 GCF_000951045.1 Mandrillus leucophaeus | reverse complement strand
TATTTTTAGTAGAGACGGGGTTTCACCATGTTGGCCAGGCTGGTCTTGAACTCCCGACCTCAGGTGATCCACCCGCTTTGGCCTCCCAAAGTGCTAGGATTACAGGCATGAGCAACTGCACCTGGCCTAAACTGAATTTATAGTTTTATGACAGTAAAACATCTAACAGAGATCAATGTAATCCTGTCTAATCAGCAAACCCAGGCAACAAAATGTAAGCTAACAATTCTGAACCAAATTTTTATTTTACCAACAAATTTAAAACCAATTTACTTATCAAAGATTCATTTGAATCACAGGAGGTAAAAGGCATTTCGGTTTTTTTTTTTTTTTAAATACCTTTAAGTGTCATTTACATATCTTACTTCTAAGCCAACTTGAAAAGAATTCCTTAAGGGATTTCTGGCCAACTATGCCAGATTTTATTATGTATATACAACATACAACATAACACATGTATGTGTGTCTAAACAGACGTAAACACATATACACACACAGATCTTATAGCTTTCATTTAAAAATTTTAGTCATGAGACAGTAAAATAGTCATATAAACTCAACAGTTCATAAGAAGAAAATTGAATCCAAATTAAATTTCTGACACAATGGGAACTGTTCACATGGCTAAATATGAGATTTTCATTTGTCCTGATAGGTAATATTATGAAGGCTGTGCACCAAATTTTGGGTAAAGCAGTTTCTCTATCAATTTTGTTTTAATAAGTCCCTTTTACCTTTCTTTTCCTTTTTTTTCAGTGTTAAATTAGATTAAGGATTAATTCCTTGCTCTTTATGTTTCATTGAAATGCCATGAGAAAAATAATCTCCAAGCAGACTTTGACCTATTTGAGTTCCAAGAACAATTGCAGCAGTAAGTTTCTATTCCAATACAAGCAAAATAGTCAGTAGATTCAAATAGGCAGAGATAAAATAGAAAAATAGAAAACTTAAAAGATTACATGTTAGCCCTCTAGTTGCACTTTTCTAATTCATTTCTGAGAAAAACAAGCTTGGAAGGCTGAAATAATCTCCATAATGGCCATACATTATTCTTGGTGTAATCTTCCCATCAGTTAAAAAAAACGCTCATGAGAATGGGCCATAAATTTTGAATGGATACCAGTCTGAGGGTTTGGCATGCCTTATAATTTCAGATGTCATTCAGTTTCTGATTAATCTCTGGAGAGCAACAGAAAATCCTATAAATGCTGTCAAGGAATTTTAAGGATTTGGACAAATCGCTTTCTTTCACAAGTGTAAGTGGCACAAAATTCCTTTTTTTTCATAATTGGCAGATAGCTTGTGCCCTAATTGTTTGACCTATGACCAAGTTTCCTTCATTGTGTAGAATTTTTCTTGGAACCGACTGGGTTCCTGAAGGTGACTTTGCCTGTCCATAACAGTTGATCTTGACATGGGAGACTTTTTCTCTGAGACTCTTATTATTAAGGTGCCACATAGATGGTGGTGACTGCTCTAGTGACTTTCAGTTTGCCATCCCACATCCACTGTTTACAATGCCTATTTTTGCTTTCAAAGATGTTCATAAACAAGAGGAAGAAAAATATAACACTGCTAAATCATTACAGACACATGTAACCAAACAAAAAAATGAAACAAAATTTTGTGCTCACAAAAATTTTAAGCCAGTGGTACAGATCAAACAAAATATTAAATCAAGCATGCAGAAAAAAACAAAAGTGAATTCACCAGAAAAAAACTTGCCTCATAAATAACACAAGTTCTGCAGAAATCCAAGAACTCTCTGGAAATATACTTGTCCTTCTATTAAAAATAACTTGCCAGAGAAGACAGGCTCACAGTTCCAAGAGGGATGCAATATCTTCTACTTGAGGCAACCGGGTAAAGCAGTGCGGTCCCAAGTAAAGTCAAAAGAGCTCACTAAAAAGAGGAAGTCCAAGAATTTAAGAGGAGAATCACCAGGGCAGAAAAGGTGACTCCTGGAAGCAGAGAGTGCAAAGGGTTCAGTTGGTACTGCACTTGCTTCCAGGGGCTGCCCAGCTGTTCCAGGTGAGCTTACTTCAATCCCATTTCTTGATACCAGATTATGTCAGTCTTAATGTCATTAAGCAATACAAGCAAAAAAGTCAGTAGATTCAAATAGGCAGGGATAAAATAGAAAAATAGAAAACTTAAAAGACTACATGTTAGCCCTCTAGTTGCACTTTTCTGATTCATTTCTGAGAAAAACAAGCTTGGAAGGCTGAAATAATCTCCATAATGGCCATACGTTATTCTTGGTGTAATTTTTCCATCAGTTGATGTCATTAAGACTGACATAATCAATGGACAGAAAGACAAACATTCTCCAAAGATAATAAGTTTATCTGGCAGTGGGCATTACAGCGTGGAATAACATAGGATAGTAAACTACAGACTTCTTCACGGGAGGAAAACCAAAAGACAAGGGTTTTTGAAGGTAAAAATGAGCAGGTTACATAAGCTATTTTGAGATAATTATCCCTGGCTACAAGGATCAATAACAAAGCCAGTATCTATCCAAGGTTAGGCAGGCAGATATCCTCACATAAGTATATATATTTTTGTGTGTGTAAGGCTGTGGTGGTCTTTGTGCAACGCTGCGGTTTTGGCAGTCTCTTGTGATAGTTCCTGTTATTAGGCAGTCGTGCATAAGAACCCTCCCTTCATATTCCCCACTTGGTTTTGTCAGGGTTTGACACACGTGATTCCATTTTGATTCTGATAACTTTCACAAAGCATTTTCTCAAAGACTGGGAGCAAGACAAGAATGCTCACTATCACTACACCTAACCAACATTATACAGAAGCCATAGCTAATTGCCCCAAAGCAAGAAAAAGAAACACAAATAGTACAGAAAGGAAGAAATGCTACAGTCATTTTTCACATATGACATGATTATGTAGGTGGAAAATACAAAAGATGCTACATACAATTAATAAGTAAAGTTAGCAAGGTCCCTAGATATAAGTGATTAATAATTTTAAAATTAGTTATATTTTTATACAGTAGCAACAAACATTTAAAACATAAATTTTTAAAATTATGTCATTTATAATAACAAAAAAACAGAAATGGGAATATTTATGAAATATATCAAGACCTCTATATAGAAAACTACAAATTATTAAGTGAATTAAAGAATATACAAATAAAAAGGAAAGCTATAGATTAGAACATCAATGCTGTCAATTCTCTGTCAATTGATTTATAGATTTAATGTATCCACATCAAAATCCCAATAGGTTTCATGTTAAGAAAATTCACAAGTTTATTCTAAAATTTATACATAAATGCAAAGGCATACAAATAGCCAAAGCCTTGTTGGAAAAAAAAAATGGGTATACAGATTTCAATATCAGATTTTAAAACATACTGTAAAGCTATAGTATTTAAGAATGTATCGGCTGGGCGAGGTGGCTCATGCCTGTAATCCCAAGGCAGGTGGATGACCTGAGGTCAGGAGTTCAAAACCAGCCTGATCAATATGGCAACACACCGTCTCTACTAAAAATACAAAAATTAGCCAAGTGTGGTGGCGGGCACCTGTAATCCCAGCTACTGGGGAGGCTGAGGCAGGAGAATCACTTTAACCTGGGAAGCAGAGGTTGCAGTGAGCTGAGATGATGCCATTGTACTCCAGCCTGGGCAACAGAGTGAGATTTCATCTCACAAAAACCAACCAAACAAACAAGAATGTATTGCTAGTACTAGATCAGACAAATAGGCAAATGAAACAGAACAGAAACACCACAAACAGATTCATACACATAAGGTCACTTGATTTATGGTGGGCTAATGTTACAGTGCAGTGAAAAAAGTTTATTTTTCAACAAATTGATCCTGGATCAATTATATATCCCAATTGCATTTAAACAGTATTTTTTAACCCTTACCTTACATTATAGACACAAATAAAAATAAGTATAATTAAACAATATTTTAAAAAGAAACAATATAAACATTTTTCAGAAAGTTATTGCTGCCCTTTACAATTATTATAATAGAAATCTCTCAGGTTACCTGTAAATAATTTGATTCAAGATTTCCGAAATCATACATTTGACTATTATTCATCATGAAAGTCCCATATATTATGTCAATTTAAATTGATTAATTGGATGATGCTATCCGATCTGACACTCTGTGACTTTATATTAGGTGAATAGAAATGTTAAGCTCCAAATTCTCCTTCCCCTCATAATTTTTTTCTGGAATCCAGTTACAAATGTAACACAAAAAACTGCTAAGTTAGTCCAGTCCACTGATTTTCAGAGCCTTTGTATTTCACAAATAACACTTTTCAGAACATTAATTTGATAAAGGGCTGCTACCACACTACCATTTCAATGTTCACATGGCTAATTTTTGACATAATGATTACACTCAATCTGCATGTACTTCATGTCTGCTGACCTCAAGAGCATTTTGAAATTATTATGACAATAAATCTGCTGTTTCTCGAGAGAGAGAGAGAACATTTTAAAACAGCATTTCCTCTCTCTCTTTCCCTTAGACCACCTTGAATATTAATGTAGTTCAAGTAAGAAAAATATTTTGTGGTGTTCTTTCTTGTTCATTGTTTTTAAATTGTTTTTTCAACCACCGGGCAAGTTTTAGTGTAGTGTTTATTTTACATTAGTAGTAACAGAGACAAAATCCAAAGTGTACACATTTGTTTCCTTCCTGGAGACAATTAATTAGAGAATTTAAATACATAACTAATACTCAGGATGCCTTGGCCTCAACCACTATCTTATCTGCTTTTGAGTGGGAAGCCTTGTATGACAGTCAAATGGAACATTACTTCAATTTGGATTATAAAATATAAATTTCAAGTTTATTGTAAAGATATGAACAAGAAATGGTAGACAGAGTGGAATATAACCAGGCCTTCTGATAGGAAAGTAAGAATTGACACAAGAATCAATGGTTGGTATGGGCCAAGCACTGTGATGGCAGCTGGAAGGCCCATTTTGGTGACAGTTTTCATTAGCTAGCCTGGATAAGCCACTTTTACTTCTCAAAGATTCAGTTGCTTGTTTTCTGCACAAAGAGATTGGATCAAGTGATCTCTAACGTGTCTCAGATGTAATAGAATTAGAGATTCATAAAGCTACACCAGTTGTAACTACCAGTCCTGTTTTCTACTTAAATGTTCCAAATATGTACAGTCAAGTTATATAATCTATTAGACTCTGATAGCACCTATCATAGTATTATTTGCATTTTTCCCAGACATTTACTATTATTAGTATGTAACGTAATTATAAACATCATACTCATTTATTCAACTTCTATTTAAACATTGAAATTATCTTTCATCACAGATAGAAAGCAAGCTGCTTGTGGTTCCCTTCAAATCATCTTTTTTTCCCTAAAGAAGCTAAGACAGAGAAATGCTTTCTGCCATTCACTAGTAGTTAAGTATAGAGGTACAGTCCCAAATAATGGAATTTACTGGGGCAGTAAGTGATCCAGAACTATGAAAATTACATTGATAAATAACATCCTAATCAATATTTTCTACAAAGGCAAAAGCGAATAGTCAAAAAGTCATAGAAATTGTTCAGACACTGTGGGAAGACATATGAAAAAAAATTTATTGACTATTGTTTTCACTATTCCAAGATAATTAAAAATGTAACCATTAAAAAGACCAGAAACTTTCAGGGACAAACTTAGGTACCTAGAAAAACTGAATGGTGATCAAATAAATTAGAGTGCCCGATTTTCCTCACATTCTACCAGATAAGAGGAAATATTCCACTTTAATAAGAATATCAAAGTGGAAGGGAGGGAGACAGAGGAAGAGAGGGAATAGGCTTCCAATTACAGTAAAGAGAAAGGGAGGGAGGCTGTTGGAAGAGTAAGAACAACCAAATGCATGTAATTATGTCTTTACTGACAATGGAAAAATATCAGAAAATAGAGGAATTTGACATGCAGGCCCTACATGCAAGCCCTCATGTATCCCTGACTATAGAAAATGTAGAATAAATAGTATTTTCTTGAAATTGAAATTAAACTTACTTTGACTCCCATCACACAAGTTAAACTGTGCTTATGTCTCACTCATTCAAATATTCAATAAAATCAAAAGAGCTAATATGGAAGAATAAAAACAAAGTAAAATTTTAAAATCACGTGTAAATGCTAATTGTCAAGAACATTCTTGACATTTTTGGAAAGCAGTGTCTCATTGAAGTAACAGGAAATTGCCATGAAATGACTTTTGCTTTCACCTGATGGTTATCAAAATAAATAGACTATTCAATCAGTCCAAACAGTGATAGTTAACATCATACTGCAAAAGCTATTCAGATAATGAAATGAAGGCAATAAAGGAGAACAAAGAATGCCTATGAAATTCAATGCTTTAAACAATGATAAGATCTATGTCACATAAAAAGCGATGTTGGAGGAACCCTGATTACTTTTGTCTTGAATTATCTTTGGCTTAAATACATCTGATTGCCTGAGAGTACAAAGGATGTATTGCTTGCCCATAATGTATTATGTAATGAGTCACTGCATTAATTCCACTGGGAATTTTAATTTGCAGTTCATTTTTATCTGTTCAGAAAATGACAGTTGCTTTTTCAGAAGTATAATTAATAAACTTTCTAAACCTAGTCTTTTCTAAGTTACTCGTTTATCTCCCACTTCATTTTTACTTTTGAAAAAAATTAGTGGGGGGTGATGTGATCTTAAATGTCAGTTTTTAGTAACACTCACATTCTGAAATAGCATGATGAAAGATGTATTACAATGAAGCACACAGTATATGGGCTTTAGCTTCCAGCAATGCAAAGACAAAATAATCTATTATACCAAATATCAATTGTTTATTTTATTACTGGACTTATAGGAAGTAACATAATCCTTCAGGAAACCCAAAAACAGGAGCTATAAACTGAAGCAAGAGAAATAAGCCATAAGCTCGCATGAAAGCAGCCCTGTGGGTAAATTCCTACATTGGTACTTCAGGCAATAAAGGTGGAAAAGATAGATGCAAGACTACCTGAGTAAGCTGGGGAGCAGGTATCATGGAATGAGGAGTGAAGAGGTACAAGATCAGTAACATTCTTCTCAGAAATGGACAAAAATGCTTATTGGAAAAAAGTGTACTGAATTTAGGTTTCAAGATATTCCAGAGTTTAGGATAAGCTCGAACTGAAGACCAAAAAATACACACACAAGGAAGCAAACCACCATGAGTGAAAGTCAGCAAAAACAATATTCTTTGAGTTATCCGTACTTTAGACTGGATATTGTCCAATTACCCATAGTGCCATTTTTTTTTACTATGTTTGTTATAGTTATTTAAATATCTATATCTGTTAATTCCTAATAACTGGGTCATTTATGCATCTGCTACTATTGTCTGTTGTTGTTTCCTTAGTCCTGTTTCGTATTTCTTTGACTGAATGTCAAAAGTTGTATCGAAAAGACTGTACAGCATCTGAAGTACTACCCGCAAAATGATTCACCTCTTGGTAACAAATAGAACAGTGTTTTGTGCTTCTCAATCCCAGACAACCTCCCACGCATCCCAACCACCTGCCTCCAAAATGCCAGACATTTGACAATGTTTGGGGGCATTTTTAGATATAACCATAGAGAGGTCCTGAAACTGTCTTGGCAAAATTATGAAAGTAAGAGAAATCTGACATGGTTGAGTCCATCTTGCTTCTAGACTCAAGGGTGGCTGTCTTCACACATTTTTGGGCATGGGCAAAGTTAACTTAGGGAGAAATTTAGTTTGTAGTTTAAATGATAACAGCCCTTCCCAAAAACTAAACTGCCCTTGTAAAACTAAAGAAAGTCCACCAGGTTAGGAGGATGAGAGGGGCCTGAATTCTGCTAAGAAGCGAACATAGTTACATAATTAACAGCCATTATTCCAGAGGTCATAAGATTTGCAACTTCTCCAATTTCTCCTGCAGATATTTTTGCTATTGTAGAACCTAAGATTGGCCTTTTGAGATGTCTTTTCAGGATTTTGCATTTCTGAAAACTGGATGGCCCCACCAGCATTTGCCAACCAGTCCTGAGTCCTGTGGCCCCAGGAACTGGCTTAGTGCAAGAAAACAGCTTCAACTCCCTATGGTTTAATCTCTGACCCAACCAATCAGCACTCCCCACTCCCTGGGCCCCTATCCACCAAACTATCTTTGAAAAAACGCCTAACCTCTGAGCCTTTGAGGAAATTGATTTGAGTTACAACTGTCTCCCACGTTCTTTATTAAACTCCTTCTTTACTGCAATGCTATGGTCTCCATAATTAACTTTCTTCAGTGGGCAGGAAGAACTTGTCTGGTGGTTACAGTGCTACTGG
>NW_012101754.1:987254-990006 GCF_000951045.1 Mandrillus leucophaeus | reverse complement strand
TATGGGCTTTAGCTTCCAGCAATGCAAAGACAAAATAATCTATTATACCAAATATCAATTGTTTATTTTATTACTGGACTTATAGGAAGTAACATAATCCTTCAGGAAACCCAAAAACAGGAGCTATAAACTGAAGCAAGAGAAATAAGCCATAAGCTCGCATGAAAGCAGTCCTGTAGGTAAATTCCTACATTGGTACTTCAGGCAATAAAGGTGGAAAAGATAGATGTAAGACTACCTGAGTAAGCTGGGGAGTAGGTACCATGGAATGAGGAGTGAAGAGGTACAAGATCAGTAACATTCTTCTCAGAAATGGACAAAAATGCTTATTGGAAAAAAGTGTCCTGAATTTAGGTTTCAAGATATTCCAGAGTTTAGGATAAGCTCGAACTGAAGACCAAAAAATACACACACAAGGAAGCAAACCACCATGAGTGAAAGTCAGCAAAAACAATATTCTTTGAGTTATCCGTACTTTAGACTGGATATTGTCCAATTACCCATAGTGCCATTTTTTTTTACTATGTTTGTTATAGTTATTTAAATATCTATATCTGTTAATTCCTAATAACTGGGTCATTTATGCATCTGCTACTATTGTCTGTTGTTGTTTCCTTAGTCCTGTTTCGTATTTCTTTGACTGAATGTCAAAAGTTGTATCGAAAAGACTGTACAGCATCTGAAGTACTACCCGCAAAATGATTCACCTCTTGGTAACAAATAGAGCAGTGTTTTGTGCTTCTCAATCCCAGACAACCTCCCACGCATCCCAACCACCTGCCTCCAAAATGCCAGACATTTGACAATGTTTGGGGGCATTTTTAGATATAACCATAGAGAGGTCCTGAAACTGTCTTGGCAAAATTATGAAAGTAAGAGAAATCTGACATGGTTGAGTCCATCTTGCTTCTAGACTCAAGGGTGGCTGTCTTCACACATTTTTGGGCATGGGCAAAGTTAACTTAGGGAGAAATTTAGTTTGTAGTTTAAATGATAACAGCCCTTCCCAAAAACTAAACTGCCCTTGTAAAACTAAAGAAAGTCCACCAGGTTAGGAGGATGAGAGGGGCCTGAATTCTGCTAAGAGGCGAACATAGTTACATAATTAACAGCCATTATTCCAGAGGTCATAAGATTTGCAACTTCTCCAATTTCTCCTGCAGATATTTTTGCTATTGTAGAACCTAAGATTGGCCTTTTGAGATGTCTTTTCAGGATTTTGCATTTCTGAAAACTGGATGGCCCCACCAGCATTTGCCAACCAGTCCTGAGTCCTGTGGCCCCAGGAACTGGCTTAGTGCAAGAAAACAGCTTCAACTCCCTATGGTTTAATCTCTGACCCAACCAATCAGCACTCCCCACTCCCTGGGCCCCTATCCACCAAACTATCTTTGAAAAAACGCCTAACCTCTGAGCCTTTGAGGAAATTGATTTGAGTTACAACTGTCTCCCACGTTCTTTATTAAACTCCTTCTTTACTGCAATGCTATGGTCTCCATAATTAACTTTCTTCAGTGGGCAGGAAGAACTTGTCTGGTGGTTACAGTGCTACTGGCATCTAGAGTGTGGAGGTCAAGGATGCTCCTAAATACCCTACAATGTACAGAAGAACAGTCTCCAGAGTAAATAATTAGTTGGTCCAAAATGTTAGTAGTGCTGTTATTGAGGAACCCAGGAATGAATGAGGGTCGATTACCTTAATTAACCGTGTCAGTGATTGAGCTCATCTGAGGCTGAGCTGCATTTATCTCTTGCTTACCCTCCCCTTCCTCAGAGGTCCAAACACACTGGCGTCTGCACTCCTACACACGTATACATACATATGCACAGATACATGGTTGCTTAAAAATTACCTCACCAGGCTGGGTGCGGTGGCTCACGCCTGTAATCCCAGCACTTTGGGAGGCTGAGGTGGGTGGATCAGGAGGTCAGGAGATCAAGACCGTCTTGGCTAACACAGTGAAACCCCGCCTCTACTAAAAGTACAAAAAATTAGCTGGGCATGGTGGCACGTGACTGTAGTCCCAGCTACAGAAAAGGAAAGGATGGCCAATTAATCAAGCTTAAAGTAAATTAATCTGTATTTGAAATTCTGTCAGCAGGAAGAATTCAAATGTGTACTTTGGCTGGTACCAAATATATATGCTCCTTTTAAGAAACAATACCATATTTGGGGATGAAGTTCAACTGCAATTTAAGTATTGAAAAAGGCTACTGGGAGAATTATCTTAATTAAAATAAATCATTTTCAAAGTGTTCCTAACTAATATATTTGTTACAATGTTAGATGAAATTATATTGCATTGTTTACTCATATCTGGAAAAATAGGTATAGTTAAAATACTAGAAGAAAATCTATTGAAACATTAACAGTATTTGTTCCTAAAGCTATGTTTAGTAAGGAATTTTCTGCCTTCTACTTATGTGTTTTAAGTAGATTCAGGAGGCTGAGGCAGGGAAATCTCTTGAATCCAGGAGGCGGAGGTTGCAGTGAGCCGAGGAGCTGAGATCGCCCCACTGCTCTCCAGCCCGGGCAACAGAGCGAGACTCCATCTCAAAAAAAAAAAAATAAATAAAATAAAAGCTGGAGGCATCACGCTACCTGACTTTAAACTATACTACAAGGCTACAGTAACCAAAACAGCATGGTACTGGTACCAAAACAGAGATCTAGACCAATGGAACAGAACAGAGTCCTCAGAAATAATACCACACATCTACAGCCATCTGATCTTTGACAAACCTGAGAGAA
>NW_012101754.1:981083-983199 GCF_000951045.1 Mandrillus leucophaeus | reverse complement strand
ACAAAAACAAAAAACAAAATTACCTCACCAAAATTTACTTTTCATCTTTTATACTGATCATTTTCACCTCCTCTAAGAAGTACTGCCTACCACTCCCTCAACCTCTGTAACCAACCACCACTCTACGACCTGATTGAGGGTCACTATAATGTTTAAGATAGAAACGTGGTAGTGCTGTAGTCTAACAAATATTGATTTATCTAAAATGTACTCTATGGTGTCAAAGTTTGTTTAATATATGTATATTTGTATTAAATTTTATAATTTATTATTTATTACTATTATTTTTTAAAAGCTGACTTTCAATAGATAGTAGTGAGGGAGATACTCTGCTACTTAGGAAACCCCAACCCAGAAGCAGGTTGTCTGTAAATGATTTAGCACCAAGTTCCTCACATTTTTGCATTTAAGCTGCTCATTTACATCTTTCATTCAATGCTTGTACAGGTCATTAGCACTTCTATGCCATTACCTGAGATTCCCATCCACTACATATTTTTAAAATGTATTATCCCAGTTTAAAAAATCACTTCCCTAATTGCCAATTCAAAATTTTGATGTAAGTATATAAGACACATATGCATATACATGTATGTATACACATGTATGTACACACATACATGTATATGTACTAAAATCACCTTTTTAGATTATAATTTAACTGATTTAAAAGTATTATTAAAGCAATACATACATAATATTAAAGCAATACATGATCACTTTAATTTTTTTAAAACACATAAGTAGAAGGCAGAAAATTCCTTATTAAACATAGCTTTAGGAACAAATACTGTTAATATTTCAATAGATTTTCTTCTAGTATTTTAACCATACCTATTTTTCCAGATATGAGTAAACAATGCAACATAATTTCATCTAAAATTGTAACAAATATTTTAGTTAGGAACACTTCGAAAATGATTTATTTTAATTAAGATAATTCTCCCAGTAGCCTTTTTCAATACTTAAATTGCAGTTGAACTTCATCCCCAAATATGGTATTGTTTCTTAAAAGGAGCATATATATTTGGTACCAGCCAAAGTACACATTTGAATTCTTCCTGCTGACAGAATTTCAAATGTAGATTAATTTACTTCAAGCTTGATTAATTGGCCATTCTTTCCTAGTGAAGAGAGAATGCAGATGTAGTGACTTAAATCACTAAGTAGACCATTTTGGGGATAAAAGCATCCATCTTTCTACAGAAGTCTTTTAAAATTGCTCATGAACTCTCTCAAATGGGCTTCTTTCTCTTATGTGCTACCCAAAGGATAAGAAGAGCTGTGAGGGCCGGGGACCCTTGCTCTGCCCGCTTCTTTCAGGACTGCTATAATGCTAGATTATTAAAGAGAGGTCATTTGCTCCTTGCTTTATTACTTGCAGAGACAATCATTAATATTCATCCACGTGTGCAGCATTCTAGGTATTTTACAGA
The DNA here is from genome assembly GCF_000951045.1 of Mandrillus leucophaeus. Lineage (NCBI taxonomy): Eukaryota > Metazoa > Chordata > Mammalia > Primates > Cercopithecidae > Mandrillus > Mandrillus leucophaeus. The sequence continues at coordinate 981,763 of NW_012101754.1, read as the reverse complement.
ACATGTAGAGTGTTCAGAATGTAAATCAGAGTTTATGAATAATGATGGCCCCATGGGGGGAATATTACCCTGCAATATGAAGTCCAATTTCAACAAGTAGAAAACCAGTCTCAAAATATTTTGTAACTTTAAAAAATCTACAACAACACAATTAGAGTTTGGGCATATTTAGCTAATTTGTAAAGAGAATCAAATGTAATAAAACAAGTCAAAATCAAAGAATGGGACCCAGATAAAATGCAGAATGGGACTAAGATGTATCAAAAGGGTTTTTTTAAAAAAAATGTTTGATGGGCACTTAAGGAGTCAGGTGAAATTATACCCTCTGTATATGTGTTATCATCAGACCACTTACCTAAAGCTAGCATATCATCATTGAGTAAAGAGGGAATATGTTTGATAAAAGCTTAAAACAATGAAGTTGAATAAAATATTAATAATAAATCATTTTATCAAGAAGCAAAATAATAATTTTTTGTGCAACTTGAATTAAAAACTGATGATACACTGGGTTAAGCATAGTAAAAGTTCATTAATTTAATACAACACATATAGTAATTATATTCATATTCAAACTTATGACACAATATACATTGTATAAGCTTCATTATGTTTAATGAACACAGTCTAATTAAATAAAACAACACTATTTGAGCTAAAGAGGAGCCTGAATATATATT
>NW_012101754.1:976964-981033 GCF_000951045.1 Mandrillus leucophaeus | reverse complement strand
ATAATTCTCCCAGTAGCCTTTTTCAATACTTAAATTGCAGTTGAACTTCATCCCCAAATATGGTATTGTTTCTTAAAAGGAGCATATATATTTGGTACCAGCCAAAGTACACATTTGAATTCTTCCTGCTGACAGAATTTCAAATGTAGATTAATTTACTTCAAGCTTGATTAATTGGCCATTCTTTCCTAGTGAAGAGAGAATGCAGATGTAGTGACTTAAATCACTAAGTAGACCATTTTGGGGATAAAAGCATCCATCTTTCTACAGAAGTCTTTTAAAATTGCTCATGAACTCTCTCAAATGGGCTTCTTTCTCTTATGTGCTACCCAAAGGATAAGAAGAGCTGTGAGGGCCGGGGACCCTTGCTCTGCCCGCTTCTTTCAGGACTGCTATAATGCTAGATTATTAAAGAGAGGTCATTTGCTCCTTGCTTTATTACTTGCAGAGACAATCATTAATATTCATCCACGTGTGCAGCATTCTAGGTATTTTACAGAACATGTAGAGTGTTCAGAATGTAAATCAGAGTTTATGAATAATGATGGCCCCATGGGGGGAATATTACCCTGCAATATGAAGTCCAATTTCAACAAGTAGAAAACCAGTCTCAAAATATTTTGTAACTTTAAAAAATCTACAACAACACAATTAGAGTTTGGGCATATTTAGCTAATTTGTAAAGAGAATCAAATGTAATAAAACAAGTCAAAATCAAAGAATGGGACCCAGATAAAATGCAGAATGGGACTAAGATGTATCAAAAGGGTTTTTTTAAAAAAAATGTTTGATGGGCACTTAAGGAGTCAGGTGAAATTATACCCTCTGTATATGTGTTATCATCAGACCACTTACCTAAAGCTAGCATATCATCATTGAGTAAAGAGGGAATATGTTTGATAAAAGCTTAAAACAATGAAGTTGAATAAAATATTAATAATAAATCATTTTATCAAGAAGCAAAATAATAATTTTTTGTGCAACTTGAATTAAAAACTGATGATACACTGGGTTAAGCATAGTAAAAGTTCATTAATTTAATACAACACATATAGTAATTATATTCATATTCAAACTTATGACACAATATACATTGTATAAGCTTCATTATGTTTAATGAACACAGTCTAATTAAATAAAACAACACTATTTGAGCTAAAGAGGAGCCTGAATATATATTTAAAATGTATTTTACTGACAAAAAGAAAAATAAGTAAATAAGGAGGATGCAAAAATAGATGAGGTAGACTTGGAGCTGCAATCGATGTATTACATACTCTTGAAAGACATGTTTGATAAAGGTAAAGATTAGTTATCCATAAATGAAAGAAAAATACTGCCACCTATTACAAACAAATTAGAATATGAGTGGATTCTGAAGGAGTAGAGTGTTAAGTGGGTGGTCCTTACATATTTTTTAATGAAAATGCATCATATTCTCTGAATATTAAGGACTAAGCTCTGAATTTTTTTTTTTTTATCTTGCCCAAGTTCCTGTCTAAGTGGTCTAGAGAGTCATGCCCTATAAACCATAAATTCTCATCAGATGGATTTTATTTAACCCTATATATTGTGACTTACTTTCCAATCTGACTCAGGCACAACATTACAAAACAAGGAAGAAAATAAAAATATTTTACCCCAAAACATGTTTCTCTGCCATATCTTGAAATGGCCCTGCAAAGCTGTTCGTTGTGGGGGAAAAACTGCATCAGTAACGAATCTCTACTAACATAGCTAGATCTTTTTCTCTCAGGTCCTCCCAATCCTGAAGAGATTAACTAAAAGTCTAACACCTTTTATATATCTGAATAGGAAACCTTTGACATCTTTTGTCTCTAAGGGCAGCCACTATAAAACTTCAAAAGAACCTTGGTCTCCACAGTCTTTTATCTTCATCTGAACATTTCCTTTCTATCTACCCCAGGTCTTTAGACAAACTCAACCAATTGTCAACCAGAAAATCTTTAAATTTACCTTTAGCGTGGAAGTCCTTCTGCCCCCCTCACTTTGAGTTGTCCCACCTTTCTGAGCCAAACCAATGTATTTCTTAAATGTATTTGATTTCTGTCTCATGTCTTCCTAAAATAGATAAAACCAAGCTGTACCTTGGGCACATGTTCTCAGGATCTTCTGAGGGCTGTGTCATGGGCCATGGTCACTCGTATTTGGCTCAGAATAAATCTCTTCAAATATTTCACAGAGTTTGACTTTTTTCGTCAACAATATTAAGGCTTTCATAGCATCTCTATGGGCATTGCCAATTATCACTTGTGGGAATGGCCAGCATCATAAGATCTGCCTCCATACAATCAGTTCAGGTACCACAACACAGCACATCAGAGAGTTGTGACTACCCAATTTAACAATGGAGAAGCAAATCAATGTTGTCAGGAAGAGTGGATGCTTCAAATGTCAAGAGATAAGATCTAGCATTAGCTTCATAGAAAGGGGAAGTGAAAATTGGTTTCACAGACAGAAATAATAGAAAGCATAGAAGGGAACTTGAAATTTTTAATACTTCTTTTCTTTCGCACCAGGTTGTTCTCAATTCCAATACTGTGGTTCCCCTGTGTTATCAATGCTTTAATTACATTTGTAGAAATAGGAAAATAACTACAACAGGGATTGGCATTTTCTGAAGATAAATTATTAACGCATAAATTTGACTAAATTTATCTTGTCTATCACCTCGCGATTCAGTACATTTAAATGTGCATGTCTGGCAACTGCTTTTTGCAATATGTCCACTCCTCCCACATAAGAAAATAGAGAGAGAAGATAAAACAAAACAACCATTCTGTGCCATCAATCTAGTTTCAATCTAGCAGTGCGGTGAGATTTCAAGGGCAGGGTCTTTGGTGCTTTGATGAATTGATTGTCCTCTTTTCCAAGATCCCCGCCTTCATGGCACACTTTGCTTTTAAGCAAGTGCATCATTCCTTGCATCACTTTCACCTCAATCATCTTCAGAAATCCAAGTCTCCAGATTGCACCCCACCAAAAGGAAAAGTGACACTATTCTGATCTATTCCTCATGGCCCCTTCTCCTCTGCATTCCTTTCCTAATGTCTGTGAAATTTAATCTGTCATCACCAAGGTCATCTATACCCATACACCTTTTTCTTGGAACACTGCTTTTATCTTTTTGATCTAACTGAAATCTGCCTGTTCCTCAGCACTGCTTTGACCCTTTCTTCTTGGTTTCCAGGAGGTCTCTCCTCCCAGACCTGGAAATGTTGCTTTGTCCCCAGCCTTTCCCATAACTTTGTCGACTTTCTCCCTGGGTGGTTGCATCCAGGCCCAGAACTTTACACCAATCTGCATTCTGAAGATATCACATCTACATGTCTAACACAGACTTCTCTTTTTACTTTCAGATGTATGTATTGAACTTCTCACTTTATATCATAAGCACCTCAAATGTAACATGACCAAAGGAGAACCACTGATTTGCCCACACCACCATCAAATCAGCTCCTCAATGCCTTCTGTTTCTCTGTTAATGACATAACTCTTGAGCCAGAAACACAGACCAAAAATGACCTTGATTCCTCCCTTTCATTCATACTCCAAATCTCAAACCTTTGGTAAAATGGATGTCAAATGGAAATTATGACACCATTTCCACTGCTCCCAGTCTAAGCCACCATCACCTTCTACCTGAACACCTGTTATGTTTCTTAGTTGGCCCTTGGCCCCACCTTTGGGTCCCTGGAGGCATCCACCACATAGCAGTCAGGGTGATCTCTCAAAGGGAAGAAAAGTATGTCACCTTCCCTTTCTAAAAATCTTCCAAGGGTCTTCATTAATTTAGAATACAATCCAAACTTGGACTTCAGGGCCCTACATGGTCTGTCTCAGAACAAGATCTGAACTCATCTCTCTGTCCCTCAGCCTCAGTTATGATCATCTGAACACAGGGATCCTTTTCATTCCTGAAATCAGCAAACTTGGCATTTTTTTATTTGATGTTACTTCCACTTGTAAAGCATTCCCACCACATTTTGTTCACTGTCTTGTCATTTATTTCTCAACACATAAGTCATCTTAAGAAGCCTTCTCAGGC
>NW_012101754.1:954359-974919 GCF_000951045.1 Mandrillus leucophaeus | reverse complement strand
ATGTAAAACCCAAAACTATAAAAACCCTAGAAGAAAATCTAGTCTATACCATTTAGGACATAGGCCCGGCAAAGATTTCATGACAAAAATGTCAAAAGCAATTGCAACAAAAACAAAAACTGGCTAATAAGATCTAATTACACTAAAGAGCATCTGGACAGTAAAATAAACTATCATGAGTGAACACACAACCTACAGAATGGCAGAAAATTTTTGTCTTCTATTCATCTGACAAAGGTCTAATATCCAGAGTCTACAAGGAACTTAAATAAACTTGTAAGAAAAAAAAAAAATTAAAAAGTGGGCAAAGGACATGAACAGAAACTTCTCAAAATAAGACATTCATGCGACCAACAAATATATGAAAAAAAGGTCAACATCACTGATCATTAGAGAAATGCAAATTAAAACCACGATGAGATACCATCTCATACCAGTCGGAATAGCCTTTATTAAAAAATCAAGAAACAATAGATGCTGGAGACGTTGCAGACAAAAAGGAATGCTTTTACACTGTTGGTGGGAGTGTAAATTAGTTCAACCATTGTGGAAGACAGTGTGGCGATTCCTCAAAGATCTAGAAGCATAAATACCATTTGACCCAGCAATTCATACTGGGCATACACCTAAAAGAATATAAATCCTTCTACTATAAAGATAAATGCATTAATATGTTCATTGTAGCACTGTTCACAATAGCAAAGACATGGAATCAACCCAAATGCCCATCAATGATAGACTAGACAAAGAAAATGTGGTACACATACACCATGAAATACTATGCAGCCATAAAAAGGAATAAGATCATGTCCTTTGCAGGGACATGGATGGAGCTGGAATCCATTATCCTCAGCAAACTAACACAGGAACAGAAAACCAAACACTGCATATTCTGACTTATAAGTGGGAGCTTAACAATAAGAACACATGGACATATCAGTGGGCTCGTGGGGGCAGCGGAACACATACTGGGGTCTGTCAAATGGGGGACATGGGAGGAGGAAGATCGTCAGGAAGAACAGCTATTTGGTGCTCGGCTTAATACCTAGGTGACGGGTGGATCTGTGCAGCAAACCACCACAGCACATGTTTACCTAGGTAACAAACCTGCATATCCCGCACATGCACCCTGGAAATTAAAGTTGATTAAAAAACAAACAAACAAAAGAATTCACCTGGCCAGCAGATGGGGAGCCAGAACTTGACCCAATTTTTGTATTTCTCAAAATTTGCATTTTAAATCACAGGTGATACTTATTTTTTATTTTGGACAAATGCCAAAGAAAAGTATTATGTTCAGTTACCATACATGTTTTTATGCTTTTCAAAATGAAATAACAGTCATGTTACAAAAATTTCTCTCCATCAAAGGAATATACTGGGAAAATATATAATACAAATATTCAAGTATTTACCATAAGGTACAAGAAAAAAGAATGTATATCACCTCCTTACAAACACATTTGCAAAACAATTATTTCATTTAAACACAAACTAACCTAATATTCTTCCTAAAAGAAAGTAAAATACATCTTCTAACGCTGTTAGTATATATCTGAGAAAATATAAGACCACGGTGCAGGGCAACAATTACATTTACTTTCATCAAAAAGTTTTTGGGCATTTTAGAATCTGATGAGAAAGTTGAGACCCAGCAGTACCAAGAGCATTAAGAGGACAATGCATTTTTAGAAAAAACAGCTAATTACTTCTCTCAGTCTCTCTCTTGCTTTCATTCTTACTCTCATTCCTTCTCACGTGTCTTATACTACTTTGTTGGGCAGAGCAGACAAATAATCCTACATGTTATAACACAAGGTGGTAAGGATGTGGGAAATGTAACTAGACACAGATATCTGATTCCAGCCCTGAGAGCTTCTTGAAAAGGTCACACTTTCACTGAGGTTTGAAGTTAAACTAAGAGGGTATGGGAGAGGAAAGGAATCTAGATATGTCCTAAAACGTCTTCATAAACTTTAAGCTGAAAAATTAGAAAATAAAATTTTGGCCAGGTTATCTTGACTGTAGTGTGGTGAATGCATAAATCAAAGTGTACAAGATGAGTAATAGGCTGATCAGTAAGAGCAGCTGAGAGGCTCTTGGGCAATACAATTGAGAGATGATGATCCTTGCTAAGCCTGTGACAGAGGCATCTAGGGGATCAGACATTACCTCATTGGACTGGAAAAAAATATCTAAACAAGTATAGATTTCCATGAGAAATCTATTACGCAGGTCCATTACCTTGACAATATTTTTAAAAATCTCTAATTCAAAATGTAGCTCTGCTATTCACACTTTCATTTTTTTACTCATTGATTTAGGAACCCTACTTACATTGACCTTATAGTCTAATTGAGAAAGACAGAAATCCACAAGTAGAAAAGGAAATATTTAATATATTTCCTTATGTAAACAAGCCACCAGTGCAAGTTGCTGATTTCAGGACTTTATTGTACTTCCTCCTCATAAATAAGAAGAAGAAACATCCCTTGTGTTTTGAATGATTTCTCAGTTCACAACAACTGTCTCATTTCAGAGTTGACCATAAAAATATGAATCAGAGAAACAGATGTGTTTTCGCATTTAAATTTCAATAAAAATTGAATATCTGTGAACCACAAAAGTGAGCAGATGTTTAAAAGCCAACAAGACTCTAAAACTAAAATTACCAATTTCTTGATTCATATGTATACTCCTCTTTATTAAGAATAAAAGTGTGGGGCCGGGCGCGGTGGCTCAAGCCTGTAATCCCAGCACTTTGGGAGGCCGAGACGGGCAGATCACGAGGTCAGGAGATCGAGACCATCCTGGCTAACACGGTGAAACCCCGTCTCTACTAAAAAATACAAAAAATTAGCCGGGCGTGGTGGCGGGCGCCTGTAATCCCAGCTACTCGGGAGGCTGAGGCAGGAGAATGGCGGGAACCTGGGAGGCGGAGCTTGCAGTGAGCAGAGATCCGGCCACTGCACTCCAGCCTGGGCGACAGAGCGAGACTCCGTCTCAAAAAAAAAAAAAAAAAAAAAAGAATAAAAGTGTGTTAATTATAATTTTAATTATGGTCCTTCTTATCACTCTTTAAAATCTTATGTAGATGTCTCACATTCCTAGTATGTCAATCTTAATATCACTTATCATGCATATACAGAGAAATGCACAAATCATGAATTCATGACTCAATGAATTGTCATAAAGTGAACAGATCAATTTAACACCCAAGTGAAAGAAAATAATGTTACTAACACCCCCAGATTTCCTCTTCTGTCCCCTGCCAACTCCACCACTAACCTAGCTTCTATTACTATAGATCCATTTTTGAAATTTTTGTAATTGGAATTATGCAGAATATACTCTTTCATGTCTAACATTGTTGCTAGGATAGTTGTACAACTAATTTTTTCTTATATTCTTCTTTTCTATGAACTTTATTAATAATTTTAATGCTTTTCCAGAAATTACTTTATGTCATTGGTGAACAATAACAGTTTATTTCTTCCCTTCCATTTGTTATGTCTTTTTATAATTTTCTTGCCTTTATGTACAGACTAAGTTTACTAAAACAATGATGAATACAAGTGGTGCTATCAGCTATCCTTGCCTTGTCCTCAATCACTGGGAGAAAGCTTTAAATATTTCATCATTAAATATCTATCTTTTATTCGTTTTGACTAACTCTGTCTTCTGTTATGCCCAGTCTGTGTTAAACCCACTACTTGAGTTCTCGATCTTAGTTACTGCATTCTTTTATTGATTCTAAATATCTTTTGAATTCTACACCTTGTCCTCTCTTAAACATAGATCACACATATTTGATAACTCCATTATCTGTCTCACCTGTCTCTTTTTATTATCTGTATTTCCTAATAGTCCTAGTTTGTTGTTGTCTGCTTATTTGTTTTGTTTGGACATATTTTTATGGAATGTAGGACACTGTAGAAGCTCTGAACGGTGTAATAATTCTCCTGAAATAATTTATCCTATTGTCTGGCAGTCATCAAAATTGGGGTAGATCTCACAAGTCCAATCAGTGACTGAGCTGATGCCAGGTAGGTGGCAGTCTTTGCTAGGTTTGATCTCTCTAATTCACCAATATTTCCGCAGGCTTCTGTAAGAATATGAGGTCCATGCTTCTTCGTGGATGTTGAAATTCAGTGTTTGTTTTCCAAGCACCCCAGGGCTCCCGCCAGTTCTAATCAGTTTGTTAGTCACTTTCTTCTTGGCTTCTTATTCCCTAATCTTTCACTGTTCTTGAATTGACAAATGCTTTGGAGAAAAAAACTACGGTGGAATAGTTGGCTCACTTTTTTGCACCTCCTTTGTCTCCAAGGTCATGATCCAAAAGGGCTGGTGGCTTTAAAAGTCTCAACCTTCTATATTTTCTTCCATCCCTGTAAGAACCCAGAAAGTTCTGACATCTTCTCTTCTAATATCCAAGTTATCGCTGAACTTCTCACTCTCTTTCCCTGCACAGGGTAAAATTCAGCAAATGGCCTGAGAGGGAAGCATTGCACACCCAATTCAGCTTCTTTTCCCTATGAGATCTGGGCTTCTCAAGTGCTGGTTGCCTTAACAGCATTCCCATTCCTTCAAATAGATTTTTTTTGTTGGTATTTTATACAGCTTTTCTGGTTGCCTTTGTCAGTAGCACTGGTCTGCTAAAACTATTTCATCGTAATAAGAAATTGAATCACATGTTAATTTTTTAAATGTATTAACAATAAATTTTTTCAATAAAAATCTTGCATTATAAATGAATTATATACAAATATTTTCTCATCATAGATGGTTTTGAAAATGAAATATATTAATTTGGATAACTATTTCTATTACTACTGAATTACTTGCTTGAGGTTAATTAATTTCTATAATTGTGGTAAACAGAAGTCTAAAAGTCTATTCTCATGATTATGTGGCATTTCTGTCCTCATCTGTCCTAGAAATAGACTTCAAATATTTCAGTGAATAATAAACATCATGCTAACTAAGATATTTAACCACATTTTAATGACTGAATAAATACAGATTCACTGTGTAAAATTGGAAAATAAAAAAAGAGAAGAAAACAAGAGTAATACATAATTGTACCACTCAGAGTCTATTACTTTTACATTTTTGGCCTATTTAATTTCTATTATTTATCATGAACAGATTATGTATGATATATGTTATAAAATTCCAGGATTTAGCTTTTGATATTTGAATTTCTTTCTCCAACTGAACTTCTCTTGCATCTTTGAATCATACTTATTTTACATATTTTATCAGTAACATCTCAAGTCTTTCAATATCCTTTGAAAAGTTTTTTCCTCTTTGTTTTGTTTTGTTTTGTTTTGTTTTAGTGTGGTTCAGCATTCTACTTATTTAACCATTTAATTCTCTTATTAGATTTTTAGGTTGTTTTCCTTTTTTCCATATTAGAAATTAAATTTCAAAGATTATATTAATATATATAGAAACCTTTGCATTTTTTAGCATTTACTGAGGTAGACCCTGTAAAATAAAACTATTGGGCAAAGGGATATAGATTTTTAAGGCTCTTTAATTCACACTGACCAGTAACTCCACAGAAACGTTATATCCATATTCTTCATGTTGAATTCTTATCAACCCTGAATGTCACTAAAAACATCCTTCCAATGTATAAGTAAAAAAGGTTCATATTTCCAAATTAATGGAACTTTTACATATACATTTTAATTACTTTTTTTTAACTTTGGGTAAGTTATTTCTTAAGGTTCTTTGACCATTCGTGTATATAATTTGCAATCTTAATGTATTTTTTAGGCTTTTTCACATTATTATTATTATTATTATTATTATTTTTCACTGAATTACAAGGTAAAATAATCACACCTGGTGGCTCTCAAAAGGAAACACCCATTACTGTAAAAGAGGTTTATTCACAGAGAAACTCAGTGGAATGGTAGGATATGTGAGAAACTGGTAGAATACAAGAAGCATGCTGTCCTCAAAATGGTGCCTGCAGTTCACACCATTGCAGATGCAAAGAAACAATGGAGGGTAAAAGCCAATGGAAACACATCAATCAAAGGTGGATACTGTCCAGCAGCTCTGTTCCTCCCTCTGAGCACACACTCTTTGGCACTAATCATTATTAATTGCTTTCATTAGGCAGAGAACAGCATTATATTGCTCCTACAGCAAAATTGGAGACCATTTCTGAAGTCAGGTGCAAGAGAAGTTCAGTTGGAGAAAACAGAAAATTCAAATATCAAAAGCTAAATACTAGGCTTTTACCCCACTTAATTTCCCAAAAAAATAAATAAATAAATAAATCATCCCAGAAAGCAAAATATGAGAAATGAGAATTTACAAAGCACATTTAGCTAAACTCAGTCTCTTTACCACATGTCCCTCCTGTGTGAGACAGTTATGGGGCATGAACCTCATGCTATGACCATCCCCGAGCTTTTCATCTTCAGTTCTCAGAGCCTGTATTCAGATTCCCTGTCTCACTCCACGGCTGCTTACCTGACTCACCCCAGAGAAGGCTTTTGCATAGAACCTGCAAACTATGCCTTGAGGTATTGATTATACTTAATTTCCCTGAATGAGAGATAAAGCAAGGAGAATGCTAGTTGCATATACAAGATAATGACCCCCTTATTTCTTAGAGACAAAACTTATTTTTTTCAGGTTTATAACGTGCCCAAATACAAAGCTGTATTCCAAGGCTCATTCACAGATAGGCATAGCTATAACCTGTCAAATGCAATGAAAGCCTATGAAATATAAATGAATGAAACAGAAACAGAAGCCACTGAGTGGGTTCCCGAAAAGGTGACTTTAAAGGCGTCAAGTTCTTTATTTAAAGAACAAACAATGTTGTTTTGTTTTCCCTTGGCATTTTACCTTCCTCCTTTCTGAGACTCAGGGATGAATCTAGGTCCCTGCAGATATCTTAGAGCATGAGGGCAAGTTTGGTTCCATCCTACAGACCACAGAGCCAAAGCAAGCCTGGGTCTGTGATAACATGTTGCACAGTGGTCACACCAGCCCTAACCTGCCTATCTCTACACTTCCTCAAAATAAACCCTCCCTCAAAATTTGTTTAAACTGCCATTTGATTGGGAAGAAGGATGTCCGTTATTCAGAGTCAAAAGTTATTCCTCAGTGATGCAATTCTCCAATTTACCTATCTGATCTCCATTTTCCGTTGCTGCTTATTTTGCTGACATTCTTCTTCTATCTAAAATCCTTCGATCTGAAACTGACAATATTTTCTCTCCCAGAATCTAGTTCTTAAGGTATTACATGAATTAGAAATCCTTGCTTTATACATTCTAATATTTTCATCAGGTACTCCACATATCTAATTAATTCCTTTATTTGTCAATTGCGTATTCACATAAACGAGTAAAAATTACTCATCTAAAAAAGAGTTACTGGATTTTTCTTAGACAAATTCAGAGGCATAGTTACATTTTGTTCAAAATGGTTACAGTGCATTTTGAACAAAATATAAATGTAAATGTAAGGATGACTTCGCTTTTCAAGCATTTGCTGAATCCCTGAAGAGGAATTTAAATTTTTATTTGGCAGATTTTGTTTACTTTTTTCAATGGAAATTTGATGAACTTCATTTTCCTGCTGTGATCTCACTGTGAGCATAGAGTAGTTATAAATCTGAGGATATCTTACTTATCCAAGGCGACATCAGTGTCCACAGGCATCGCAATCATTTAGCATAGAGTAGTTATAAATCTGAGGATATCTTACTTATCCAAGGCGACATCAGTGTCCACAGGCATCGCAATCATTTGATCTCACCATTATCTGAGGTGGACATTAGACACTGCTTCTAATATTTGAACTGCTTTTGCCCTCTCCATGAATATCACTCAGATTCCAAATGCAATGAAAAGGATAAAATTGAGCCTAACCATCTACATCTACTTTATATATAAAACTCCATTGTTTTATATTCTGGTGGGGAAAGAACAAACTCACATACCTACAGCGACCAAAGTAGTTTTTATTGAAGGTGCAGAATCAGTGTTTTATTCTCCGTTAGACTGTACTCAACAAGTATGAGGGTAACTGGAAGCTCCCACTAAGGTTCAGGTAAGGGAGCAACAGGGAGGGCCAAGCATGCATCCTTCAAAGACAGCAGCCACTACTCTCCCAGGTGGCACGGCCAGCCAGGGATCTGGGCCAGTGTGGCCAGATCTTCCACTTTTCAAAGAGTTTCCAGAAATCTGGATTTGGCTCTAACTCTGAAATGGAGCTAACATTGTGTGGGCCACTCTGGAGGACCGCCAGTTTACAACCCCAGAAAGAAGAGAAAGAGATTGGTATTTATTGAGAAGTTATAGCACTTCTCATTGCAAAACCAGAAATGCTGAACACAAAACTCTAGGGGACATCTTGGAGTGACTTATTTATAAGAACTCAGGTGAAGGGATAGAGAAATGAAGAGATCAAGCGACTACCCTACAGTGGATCCAGCTGGTTCTCAAATAGCTCCCCTGTACCCTGTATTAGAAATTTGAGGGGATGAAAGCAGCTCATTCTCACTGGTGACTTAAAATTACATATGAGAAAATGAAGTCCTAGACTTTATTTTCCACAAACCGTGTTCTGTGATCACAACGGACTTTATTCCAACGTACTAATGCAATGGAGAAAGACACATAAAGGCAAGTTATGAAGGAGTATACCCCAAAATTGAGAATAAAAACCACAATGACATAGACAATCAAAAAATCAGAGAGGCTTTAGAAAGCACACATTTTAACTCCTTTGTTATATAGACAAAGAGGAAATAATTTAAAATATACAAAAAATAAAAAGAAATATACATGTATTTCTTCACCTTATTCATAAACTGACTGGCAGATTATTAAAGTAATGCATTTATTTAACAACCATCACTTGACACCTACTGTTGCACCCAGACATTGACTCATCATTCCTTCATTGCACACATTTACATTTCGCTGCTCATCTATGTCAGCCATGATAGAACTCAAAAGATGAAGCTATTGCAAGTTCCTGCCATCAGCATGTTTGCATCCTAATTAAGAAAAATAACCCATATATACACATAAAACAACTGAGGAATAATTACACTGAGAACATAGGCATTAAAAAAGACCCATGAAGTCCTGCAGTGCAGATTTCAAAACCTTTAGTCATAAGTGTCATGGTAGTAAAATGTACACTAATACTAAATAAGTAATGATGGATATTTTTCATTCCTTCAACGTTAGTCATCAGCTATTTATTAGGACACTGGAGTACTTGACATGCTAATGTACTGCTCTCAGGTTCTCATTTATGAGTGGGAGCTAAACATTGGGTACTCATGGGCATAAAAGTGGGAACAACAGACTCTGGGGACTACTAGAAAGGGAGAGAGGGAGGGGACAAAAGCTGAAAAACTACCTATTAGGTACAATGCTCTTTGCCTGGGTGATGGGATAATTCCTACCCCAAACCTTGGCATCACACAAGGTACCCATGTAACAAACCTGCATGTGTACCCCCTGAATCCAAAACAGAAGTTGAAGGTTTAAAAATAAAATAAAATAAATGCAAATTAAAAAGACATAAAGACGACAAAGGTAAATAAGAAAAGTGCGCATTCTTCTGTAATTTTTATCCAGAAAGGTAAAATAGACTTCTAGAAGTAAAAAAAAAAAAAATACATGGTGAGATTTCAGGTAGTAAAAAATGCACCCAGGTAGAATATACAAGGGTATGGGATAAATCAAGAGAGTACCTGGTGTGATATAAATTGAGTGGTCTGGGACTTTGTATTCTTCTCCTAAAGTGAAAGTTTCATTTTCTATCAAACAGACTGCCTTATTTTAAAATTTAACTTTAATCCAAGAAAATTTACATCTGAGTAAACCAAAGTGTTATCATGAATAATTGATTTTCTTCAACTTGTGATAAACAAGTAATAACTTTAACTTGTGATAAACAAGTAATAAGTTGAACCCTTAAATCCTGAATGCTTTATACTCTGAGATAATTTTTTTTTCTCAAAAGCAATAGAGTACACTGATTTTCATGGACTTCTTGTCTTTCTGAAAGTTGATTCAAAAATTAGTGTGTAAAGTTCTTTCTTGTAAGTATAATCATTTTCCCTTGTGAATATGAGCAGGGAAGATTATAAGTTGTCAAGAATTTCCAGAGCTTCTGCCCATGACAGAATGATGGGTCCACATGCTGTATTTAAAATCCAGCTGAATGGATAAAAATAGTATTTAACTTTCATAGTCATTATGAGCTGAAGCAATTTATTGAACCCTTCAATCAGTAAAGAAACAAAAGACAGGAAATGGGTGAATGACTCACTTCTTCATGTGTTGTCTACATAGTGCTATTCTGATAATTGGATGATCTGGAGTTTAAACGAAATTGCATTAAAGCATTTTAGAGGAGAGGCAACCACAAAATATTTCAAAAGCAAAACTAAAATGCCCTAAAACGCTGAGAGAACCCAGTGAAACATGGCGTGTAATTGGAAACACACAAGATGGTGTGTAATGCAGAAGAATAAAGGCATACTAAAATAAATTAAAAATTAAAAGTAAGGAAGACAGGTCCTACTTATACCTAAAGATCCAAATTGAAATCTTGCATCTATTCAATGTAGTATTTTGTTTTAGAATAAATCTTAAAAGTAAATATTTAATTTATTCTTACATATATTTGAAGGAATTATAATTTCAGAAATATCTCTGAGCTGTAATGTAAATAATGCATTTGATTATATTTCATATGAAATAACTTGAAGATGACTCACCCAATTCCAAATGACAATTAGATATGTGTATCTTCAATTCTTGTGCACCATTATCGGTCTTTCCAAAAATTGATTGTTCAAGCAATTATTCTATCTCATGAACTTCAGAACAAAAGAAAACTTTGTCTCAGGGAAATATTGGCCATGAGTAGAAAATATGGTGTAGAAAATCTATGAGATGTCTGAATTTTTTTGTAATTTCTAGACAAGATATTTAAAGCGAATACTCTGAACACTATCTTCCAAATGTAAACAGCTATTTTAGGTCTTGACTTCAGGTAGGGAAGGTTGATGTGTAGATGTGGGTGCCTAGAGATGAGGTAGGAGACAGGACTGGGGCATTTCTGAGAGAAAACTATGTGCTGTAAACCACAGCATCTACTTGCCTATAACACTGTTCATTTCCTTTCTCTTTTTTCTTAGTTTGTTAGTTGTTACTTTTTACCATTTCAAAAAATTAATAATAAATACAGTTAAGCAAAACATTCAACACTATGACTGTTCATGACTAAAAGCCAAAACTTATTTGTAGTCAAAATGCAATATTAAATAATATTCATTTCAATCTCACTTTTGCATTTGATAATAATTACTCCAAATAATAGTGATATGGTTTGGCTGTGTTCCCACCCAAATCTCATCTTGAATTGTAGCTCCCATAATTTCTATGTGTTGTGGGAGGGACCCAGTGGGAGATAATCGAATCATGGGGGCGGTTTCCCGCATACTGTTCTCATGGTAGTGAATACATCTTATGAGATCTGATGGTTTTATACAGGGAAACCTCTTTCGCTTGACTCTGTTGTGGAAGGTGGAAGGTGCCTTTCACCTTAACCATGATTGCGAGGCCTCTCCAGCCATGCGGAACTGTGAGTCCATTAAACCTCTTTCTTTTGTAAATTGCCCAGTCGTGGGTATATCTTTATCAGTAGCATGAAAATGGGCTAATACAAATGGCTTATTTTTTTTTTTAAGAAAGAAGGTAAATATTGAAAGCCTAATATCTGCCAAGCTGAGTGCTAGCTCATTTAATCCTCAAATCAAACCAAGAGGTGGAACAGTATGCTCTTTCCTTTGACCTTCAAGTGCTATCCCTTAAGGGCAGCAGCAACTTGTCATGCACATACTATGTAGCAATTGCAGATGTAATGTTTTTGCTTTTATATGGCATGAATTACCTTTCATTTCTACAAAATCCTCTGTAAAATAATGGCATTGACTCTCTTTGAGGAGGAGGACTTGAGCTTCCAAAGCATGAGAAGTATCCTTTCATTAGAGCCTCTCAAAAAACTCTGCAATTGTGTATAATGACATGTAAAACTTTACTTGATATATTTTACAACAGATCCTTCCTGTCTTCTACCATCACAATATCTGGTAATATATTTTATAGTGCAACAAGAATATTCCTTTCAAGTAGAGTATTACTTTATTTTATAAGAGTTTACTCTTCATAATCATTAAATGGGGCAATAGAAGTAAACGAACATTTGTTTTTCATTATAGATCTAAGCCTTACTGCACAAAATCAACTAAACTCAGCCACGAGCTGCTAAATGACCTCTAAGATTGAGTGTTAGCATTGTTGGATAACGTGAAAGTGTACTGCTGACTCCTGGAGAATTTCTCTGTAGCCAGATATGCTATGCCCATGTAAACCAAGGGTAAAAGAGATAGTTGGCTTAGAGTGATGGCAGTATTTCTGTTGGTGTGATGGCAGCCAAGATGTCAACAATTAATGTTCTTAAAATTATTGTTCTGCCGGGTACAGGAGCTCATGCCTGTAATCCCAGCACTTTGGGAGGCCAAGGCGGGCGGATCACGAGGTCAGGAGATCAAGACCATCTGGCTAACATAGTGAAACCCTATCTCTACTAAAAATACAAAAAAATCACCAGGTGTGGTAGCACGCACCTGTAGTCCCAGCTACTCGGGAGG
This sequence comes from Mandrillus leucophaeus, assembly GCF_000951045.1. Classification (NCBI taxonomy): domain Eukaryota; kingdom Metazoa; phylum Chordata; class Mammalia; order Primates; family Cercopithecidae; genus Mandrillus; species Mandrillus leucophaeus. The sequence goes on along the minus strand of NW_012101754.1, from coordinate 962,204 downwards.
CTGAGACAGGAGAATTACTTGAACCCAGGAGGCGGCAGTTGCAGTGAGCCCAGGTTGCGCCACTGCACTCTAGCCTGGGTGACAGAGTGAGACTCTGTCTCAAAATAAAAAAAAAAAACAAACCAAAAAAAACAGTGTTCCAATCATTTTGACTTTGTTGTCCCCAGCGCTGACTTAACTTCAAAGCAAATGCATGCACATGTACATTTCAAGTATGGTTACATATATACACAACTTTCTTTGTGTATATAACAAACATTGAATTGAGGTACGCTTTCAAATTATTTTATTTGAAAATATCACCTCCAAGTCACTGAAAGTGCCTATATATATGGAAAATTAGCAAACTTGTTCTACATAACTTTGATGCATCTTCCCATTTTGTTATTTTTGGTGATACACACATGAACACTTAATAACTATAAAAATAAATTGTCCAATTAATACCCATAGAATTTTCTAAATGTAGTCAATTTAAGGGGAAGAGTTGCTTTCAGAATTAAGTGGATGTGATATTTTGATATAACATGTAAAATTAATTTAATTAAATTCCTTCATAAAAAATTTGATGTGATGAGCTAGAACAAAATTTATCAAAGCAGTAGACTGAGTCTTTGGCACCCAAATAAATAATATGAAATAATATATTCAGAATAAGATATAGCAGGATCAATATCAGAAACTTTAGAGATGATAGAACGTATTTAAATATTGAAAATCATCAGGACCAGTGTATTACACACTGTAAGTGAGGAATAATTATTTTCTTTAGCTTCTCCTTCTCACTCTGCAAAGCACAAGCTGCAGCTATTTTTAAGTAGTTTAATACTATTAATCTTCTGCTAACCTAGGAGTAGAACTTGGTGTCTCCAATGGAAGTCAATAAGAAGGTTCCAATTAATTTGTCAATAGTCCTGTTCATGAAAAATACTGAAGAAATGTAAGTAACATATTGACAAGCCTATAGTCTATACATATTTTAATAGGCTTCTAAACAAATATGGAGATTTTATATTGATCCAGAGTGCCAATTCCTCCTGTTAACCCTTGATTAAACATGTCATAGTTTTTGATTTGTTCAGAATGAAAATGAATATTATGATTAAATGATAAATATAGGCAACTTTCCCACTAAGCGGATATATGTTTGAGTGTTAAAGGAATAGGTGACTCTTGGATCCTTGCCACTGGCCGATTAGAAAGTAGTTTTTCCTCCTGAAAGTGTTTGCAGTAGGCTGTTGGTGCCCAAAATCAAATTGTTAGACTTAAAGATTCTTCTATTCTGAATTGCCATTGGGAATCTCTTGACTAACATATAGGGATAAACATTCTGAAATCTCAAAAGTGTATTGCATGAAAGAATAAAATACAAGGAAAAGTAGTAAATATGGTCTCAGCCTTTTGGGATAAAAAAGTTCTCATCACTGAGTAAACAATTAATTTGCAGAATTGTTTATGTTCTTTAATTTCTAATAGTTCACTGGAAATTAAGTCATTTAAAACAAATATAACTTGGCTAGGTAAACAGTAATTGCTTCCTCTCAGTTTTCTTTAGACACTGATTGAATTATGCCACAATTAAGGCATGGTAAATATAAATGGTGGATGCAATTTATGATCTGGATTTCATTCAGTTCCATATGAGAGTAGAAAATTAGCCCAGATACTCTTTAAAGTATTTGAAGTGACTTAATATGCCCATTTTTATGCATATATAATTACTACCTCCTCTATGGTTTGGGTCTACATTAGTCACTGGGGCGAATCCTAATGCACAAAGAGCTGCACATTTAATCTACAATACCTGAGTGCAAACAGATTAAGAAATGTATCTTCTGTCTTCACCATGGGAATCAGCAAGTATTTACACAATAGCACTCACTGAAATATGGCCACATTTCACATATTTCTGACCCTATGAGCAAATAATACAATTGTACTTCCTTTAATAAGCTTTGAGACTGATTTTTTTAAACCTCACACAACTACATGGCATGTAGTAATATCACTACGACTAACGTGAATTATTTGTTTATGACTAAATTGGAGTCTATTTCAAAAGAGATTATATTCTTACTCATTCTATTGAAATAGATGTTATTTTCAGTTATTTGGTTTATTATGCAGATATTTAACATGTGTTTTATTTCCTTCTGTACGACATTCTATTTGGAGGGAAGGCCGGGGTAGAAATAACTCAGTGACTAAATCTTTTGCTCCACAGGATATTTTGTGCCACAAAAGCTTGAGAGACTCTTATTCGCCGAGGCAATACAGATAATTTAGGCAACCAATTTTTTTTTCTAAAAGTCTGTATGAATGATATGAAAGCTTCCCAGATAATTGTACATTCTCATTTTCTTTTGACTATATAACATACCATTTAGCATGTTTCCAGCATAGCTGTTACAGTTAAGATACGCCTATAAAGCTAAAAAAAAAAAAAAAAAGAAATTCGAATTGAAATTGAGCATAATTGCCAATAAAACTAGAAATACACATACACACACCTTTTGCTTATATTGAAAGTATATCTATGCTTCCTTAATTCATTCGGGTCTTAGATAAAACATTGGTTCCTCATCAACTCCCTTTTCATTCACCCCATCTGTCCCCCTTCCCCTTGCAAATACTATTCCTGCCCCTTGCAAATAGCCAAACTCAAACCCCTCTTCCTTTATCATTTTCTTCATTGCACTTGTGATTTTAAAAATGAATTCCTTTGTTTCTTGTTTATTTCCCACTGAAATGTAAGAGATCTGTGAGAACAGGATCATTTCCTATTCACTGCATATGACACACACCTGGCACTCTTAGCAGTGTAGGTCCACTGTAAAAACGTATTTAAGGAACAAATGAATGAAATATTTAAGAAAGCTAGTCCCAAATGACTAGTCCAGTGGATTCTCAAAACTTTTCTCACATAACATCTTTATTGAAATCTTTCCCATCTTAATGGGAAAGAATCGTACTTTGCATATCCCTAAACTTAATCGCTTCATTAAAACCAGACTCCTAAGCACAAAACTTGGATGTCAAGGCCTTTCATTAGGTCTCCTATGAAGTTTTCATTTTCTGCCTCATTAGCAACCAAAATATCAATGATCTGTTACATTCTCATGTTGACTTACTTGACTAAACATTTCTTAACTAGGCTAAGGTCATCTCCCCATTGGAGTCTATCATCTTCCACTTTCAAAGACCAAAATCTCAGTTCATTTACTCCAAGAAAGCTAATTAAACTGTACTCCGAGTTTTGCAGAGTAGAAATTTTTAACTGGAACATTTTGCTTTCAGTTCTTAAAAATATATTCGATTGAATTTGAATGAGAAAACCAATTCTGATAAAAAGGAGTTTCTGCTATTGCCTATAATTGCATTAATTCTGTCCATTGTTTATAATATTATAATTAAAAGGTTAAACCAATACTATTTATTAATAACTTTTCTCATTATATTTGTACAAAATCTTATTACTCATATTTCATAATTTTATGCATCATCACACCACAGTACATTTGAAATAAATCTTTTCCCAGAATTAGCGTTGTCAACTCTCTGTAAACCTTTTCTACCCTATAATTTGAGAAAAATTATGTAACCATTATTGTGATGACTAATGCAAATAAATACATAATCAGCCTCGCCCAATACCTGACATCAGGTACGAGATCTAGACTATTTGTGGATTTTTTCTAGATTTTGCCACAATAATAACCCCAAAGTCTCACTGAGATACAATTATTTATTTCTTGCTCAGGTTACGTGTCAGCTGCAACTCTTCATATATTTTTCTTACTTTGGCCGAAGGATTAGTCACTATCTGTGACGTGTCATTCTAACTGCAAAGGGAAAAAGCGAAAGGGTTGAGAAGCCACCTGAGGCTCTCAGAGCTTCTGCTCAGAACTGTCAAATTCACATTCCACTTATTTTATTTATTTATTTTTTTGGCTGACAACTCACACGAATTTCACAGCAATAGAAGTCACAGGGCAACATACATGGATGGAAGAACTGGGCACAATCATGAAGCCACCATACCATTCAACCTATTTCAGGAAATCAACGACAAGGCTTAAGAACTCATACACTTTTTGGAACCGTTAACGCCAGGTCAATTAGAAGATACAAAACAATATGCAGACCCTTCTTAATCTAGCTCATTGTTTCACTATTGCTTCTCCTCAGGTCAAGCAGAAAGGAAAACGGTCAATGTGGGGCAAAAGTAGATACATTCATTATGGAGGTGCCTAAAATGGCTTAAAATGAACTCAGACAGGAGTCCCATCTGTGATATGCCTGAAAGGGCAGGCTTCATCACGCTCCGATAACCATGTACTCTTTGAAATACAAATTGTGAAAAACCATTCTTTTCAGCCCTTCCAATTCCAACAGAAAGTTCATTATCCAGAGCACACATCTGTCCTGGACCAGCAGTGCCAGCATCACCTGGGAACTTGTGAGAAAAGAGAAATCTCAGGCTTCACTCCAGTCCAGCTAAATCCGAAACTCCAGCAGACATGCACGTTAAGGTTTGAGAACCTCTGCTTTGCTATTCACAATAACTATCTGGTCAAAGCAGTATCATCAGGTGAAATTAAACCGAAGACTAGACTTAGTCTATGACTCAAAAGTTCTCCTCTACTGAAGTGATGTTTTAGAAGACTAACATTCTTACTTCTAAACTTGAAAACCTGATAGTCTCTTTCAAGAAAAACTCAGGAAAACAAAGAAAATGTGTATCTTTCCCACAAAATAAGTAGGGAGTTTTGATGAATGGAGATGAAATACAAGCTATATAAATAAATCCATATTGTTGTCTTTATCAGTAATTTGTTCCTCTTTATTATTAATATTCCACTTTATGAATGGAATAACTGGTAAGTGGTGGTTCACTTGCCAATACATATTTTTTGCAGACTTTCCTGTTGGGTTAACACCTACGTGACATTGCTAGGTCACAGAGTAGGTGTGCACTTTCTCCAAAGCAGGTGTTCCATTTTCTACTCCCAACAGCAATGGATGAGAGTTCTGGGTTTTACAGCCTAACCAATATATTGGTGTTTTCAGGCTCTTTAATTTTCTCAATTCTAGTGGTTGTGTAGGGATAATTCATTGGGGTTTTAATTTATATTTCCCTGATGATGATACTGAGCACCTTTCCAGGTGATTACTGGCCAAGCATATACCTTCTTTTTGTAACATCTGATAAAGTCCTTTTCCTATGTAGTTGGGTTGTTTATCTTTGTATTATTTAGTAATACAAGTGGTTTATATATTTTAGGTATAGGTTGTCAGATATATATATATATATATATATATATCTGACTACATATATGTGTGTGTGTGTGTGTATATATATATATAGAGAGAGAGAATATTTTATCCATGTGTGACTTTCTTTTTCGTTCTCTTAAGAGTCTGTCTTGATAAGCCAAGTTTATTGTTTTTATTATAAGAAATTCAATCAATTTTTATGGTTTTTGTTTTTTTGTGTACCATATATAAATCTTCATCAATTCAAGGTCAAAAAAATTGTTTCCTATTTTCTTCTAGATTCTATTTTAGACTTTTACATGTGACTGTGTATACTGTGTGGAAGGGGTCCATTCATTCTTTTTCAAACATTTATGGTATTGTTCCAGTACCATTTGTTTAAAAGGTTTCCTTTACTCATTAACTTGCCTTGGCAACTAGCTGTAGTTGTGTAGACCCTCTCGACTTTCATTTTCTAGATACTTTTGTGTAAATATCTTTTCATATTCTATGTAGCTGTAAAATAATGGAGCAGAATTTTCATGATACACAAAAAATGAGTCATTGACACTTTGCAATAACCCTCTCTCGCACACAGTTCTTCAATTAGCAAATGTAGGCAAAAATATGACTTCACATCCTCTAATTAGCTCATTTGACATATTTTAGTAATCCTTTGCAAAATGTCAACATGATCTATGGTAGTAGGACAGTGTAAATGTGTTTGCACTTTTCTTTTGCAGTTTCTCTGTGGAGGTGTCTGAAAATGTGTCTATACAAACTCATTGAATGCCTTTCCTCCTCATTTGAAGAACTATGAGATATAGACTTAACATCTACAAATCATTTTTACATTGCAAGAAAAAAATCACTGGGAAACTGCATCACAATTTCTTTTCATTTGTAAAGAAAATGTAATTAAATAGAAAATCAAATAAATTAGCCTTAAAGTGAAGATGAATATTACTGTATAATTATAGCAGTGAAAGAATTCCCTAAGGTATTTACTAACTATAAGATGACATATTTTTAACCATTTGTGGTCAAATATGATTTCATGAAACAGTAGCTCTGTAAGGTGTTTCATGGGGAAAAAAGTTCCAGGATCAATTAATTTCAGGAAATATTGGTTGGACAGAGTTAAAGAGTTTTCTTACTACAGGATATATCAGAGTCTTTAACTAACCAACAACTGCTGAACATCTCCAAGAAGAGCACAGAGGGACCAACATATGTCTTATCAGTCGGAGCATAAGATAGAGCTACAGAACTAGCAAAGCGACAACTCGAATTCAGAACACATGCTTCTAAAATTATTTTAGCAGAAACACTAAAAGAAGTCTTTGTCTTTACTGATTGCAGTAAAAGATACAGTTCCAATTAAACAATAACAAAAACGCCATACAGAGAGGCAACTAAGATTACAAGGGAGCGGGTAAGAAAGAGATAACAACAAAGAAAATAAAAGTACACTGGTAAAATTAAATTTGCCATAGAAAACAATGAACATCAGCACTTACCAGGGGAGATCTAACAATGATTTGGAATACAAACTGAAAAATATTTCAAAAATGCAGAGAAGGCTGGGTGGGCACGGTGGCTCACGCCTGTAATCCTAGCACTTTGGGAGGCCGAGGTGGGTGGATGACGAGGTCAGGAGATCCAGACCATCCTGGCAACACGGTGAAACCCTGTCTCCACTAAAAATACAAAAAATTAGCCAGGCGCGGTGGCGGGCGCCTGTAACCCCAGCTACTCGGGAGGCTGAGGCAGGAGAATGGCGGGAACCTGGGAGGCGGAGCTTGCAGTGAGCTGAGATTGTGCCACTGCACTCCAGCCTGGGCGACAGAGCGAGACTCCGTCTCAAACAAAAACAACAACAACAACAACAACAACAAAATGCTGAGGAAATGAATAAGGGAAAATCACTGGAAGACGACAATAGATGTAGAACTAGCCAATCTAGGAGTTACGGGTCTTCTCTAAGAAAAATCAAGTGCAACAGTACCAGATGTGAGGTTGAAGAAACCATTGAAGTACACATTTTGTACCTAAAACCAGGTCTTAATGTGAAGTTAGAAACAACTTACCATGCTCCATGGATAAATCAATTAAGAGATTCACATCATGACAGAATTTAAATATTTAAGTGGGAAATACATGTAGACCACCTACAAAGGATCAGATTTCTTACAATTAAAACAGTAAAAAATGGAGCACTTAGAAATATTGTCATTCGAAATATTGAATGATTTGTCATTTATTTTATTTTCAAAATAAATATTGAATGACAATACTTATTTTGAACCCCAAAGGTAAACTGTGTTCATGGCTAGGGCAAAAGAAAAAAGTAATCTTAGGTATTCAAGGTTTTAGAAGACAAATTGCCCAAATAAAATTCTTTAAAAATTTACTTTGAAATTTATAACAAAAAAAAAATAATAATAATAAGGCCAGGCGCAGTGGCTCAAGCTTGTAATTCCAGCACTTTGGGAGGCTGTGTGGGTGGATCACGAGGTCAGGAGTTCGAGACCAGCCTGGCCAACATGGTGAAACCCTGTTCTCTACTAAAAATGCAAAAAAAAAAAA
>NW_012101754.1:952264-954309 GCF_000951045.1 Mandrillus leucophaeus | reverse complement strand
ACTAAAAATACAAAAAATTAGCCAGGCGCGGTGGCGGGCGCCTGTAACCCCAGCTACTCGGGAGGCTGAGGCAGGAGAATGGCGGGAACCTGGGAGGCGGAGCTTGCAGTGAGCTGAGATTGTGCCACTGCACTCCAGCCTGGGCGACAGAGCGAGACTCCGTCTCAAACAAAAACAACAACAACAACAACAACAACAAAATGCTGAGGAAATGAATAAGGGAAAATCACTGGAAGACGACAATAGATGTAGAACTAGCCAATCTAGGAGTTACGGGTCTTCTCTAAGAAAAATCAAGTGCAACAGTACCAGATGTGAGGTTGAAGAAACCATTGAAGTACACATTTTGTACCTAAAACCAGGTCTTAATGTGAAGTTAGAAACAACTTACCATGCTCCATGGATAAATCAATTAAGAGATTCACATCATGACAGAATTTAAATATTTAAGTGGGAAATACATGTAGACCACCTACAAAGGATCAGATTTCTTACAATTAAAACAGTAAAAAATGGAGCACTTAGAAATATTGTCATTCGAAATATTGAATGATTTGTCATTTATTTTATTTTCAAAATAAATATTGAATGACAATACTTATTTTGAACCCCAAAGGTAAACTGTGTTCATGGCTAGGGCAAAAGAAAAAAGTAATCTTAGGTATTCAAGGTTTTAGAAGACAAATTGCCCAAATAAAATTCTTTAAAAATTTACTTTGAAATTTATAACAAAAAAAAAATAATAATAATAAGGCCAGGCGCAGTGGCTCAAGCTTGTAATTCCAGCACTTTGGGAGGCTGTGTGGGTGGATCACGAGGTCAGGAGTTCGAGACCAGCCTGGCCAACATGGTGAAACCCTGTTCTCTACTAAAAATGCAAAAAAAAAAAAAAAAAAAAAAAATTAGCTGGGCGTGGTGGCACACACCTGTAATCCCAGCTACTCGGGAGTCTGAGGTAGGAGAATCACTTGAATCTGGGATGCTAAGGTTGCAGTCAGCCAAGGTTGTGTCACTGCACTCCAGCCTGGGTGACAGAGCAAGACTCCATTTCAAAAAATAAATAAATAATTAAATAAATGGGCTCAAAATATGGGAGAATTGGCAAATGGGACTGTCTATATTATGTTAATCAATTCCTATAGTAGTTAGATTTAAGGACCACTATAAATATGGTTATACAACTCAATGGAAATGTCAGAATTAATGCTTAAAACAGAAGCACTATAAAATAGTTAATATTTTATTTTATTTACCTAGTTATAAAAAGCAAAGTTTATACTAATAATTTCCAGTGAGAAAAGATGGGAGGAAAACTGAAAAGATGTTGGATCTTTTATTTTAAATAGATGAAGAACAAATGACACCATTAAATTTGAGACCTTGATATAAAATAAATACTGACAATGTTTTTAAAATAACATAAGGTAACCATTAGGATAAATAAAAATATATATTTATTTGCAAAGGATTGGGCATTAAACTGTATGCAATGTATTTTATAAAATAATTGAAAGAAGACACAGAAAATTAAAAACAGCATGAAGAAAGGATAAAATAAGTTGGCAGGAATAAAATCAAATATATCAATTATAATAGTAAACTCAAATATTTTAATTCCTACCCTCTTACAGCAAAGATTTGTAGATTAGGTACAAAATTAACAAAATCATAAATCAAAGTGTATGTTGCTCACAAGTGATAAATCTGACTCAAAGTAATGAAGAAGAATAAAATTTAAAGGGTTGTCAAAGATTTATCAAGCATATAGAAAAAATGCACGGTAGCCTAAATTTCAGACCCAGCAGAATTTGACACAAAACAACTAAACAAAACAAAAAGGTCATACGATTTTCTTTTTCTATATTTTGAACGTTAACGAATATGTGAAGTCATGAATTTTTGGTCAGTATTACTCATTATCAAGATACATGACATAAAAACTGTTACAAACAGATGAGAAATTGATTACTATTATGAGAAAGTCTAACCAGTTATTACATAGACTCAGAACAAAATAATTAATAAGAATAATTTAATATGTCAAC